>NC_041332.1:3547160-3567160 GCF_004354835.1 Perca flavescens
GAATTTGAAACTCAGCCTGTGTGTCTGTGTGTTGCCATGGTTTCCATCAGCTGCGCCCTGAGGACAGGAGGGGGGCGGAGCTCGACTACATCAAGATGTTCGGGGAGGAGTGGCTGAAGGCCGGAGGGGCGAGTCAGCTCAGCACCCAGTTCGCCAGTCAGCACCCTCGTTACCAGAGTCTCATCGACAGTGAGTCACGCCCACAGTGAGCAGGATTTAAAGGGGCAGTCCCAAAAGTTAGTGCATGTGTCCACTGGCAGCGTCATTGTCTAAGTGAGCAGCCTCTCCCAAGGCATTCTGGGAGCTTTAGAGAAGCAGGGCATCAAGTCCTGGGTAGAGATGTTCCGATACCGATACCAGTATCGGATCGGTGCATAAACTCCAGTACTTCCCGATACCGATACCAGTATCTGTATCGGCTCCGATACCGCCTAAAACGCTGGTATCGGTATCGGGAAGTACTGGAGTTTATGCACAGCAGCACACACACACACACACACACACACACACACACACACACACACACACACACACACACACACACATGCAGAGGATTACAAATAAAAATATTAGGATGTAAATCCTCCATAATAACAGCAATGCTCCAAGGTCCAAACGCACCTGGCTTTAAAAGGGAATGGGAGATGATCTCTGATTGGTTGATGAATGGGAGATGATGTCTGATTGGTTGATTGCATGTTACGCCCAAAACACCCCTCTGATTAATGAAGACACTAAGGACAACCCTTTAGGACCAGGCGCCCGGTGCTCGGACACTGTTCTCCGCCGTCAAACTAGCAGAAGTGGATTTGGACTCGCCCCTAACACACCTGCACCAGGTGCTTCTCCCCCCAGAGTTGAAGTGCTTCTCTGCCTGGAAAGGTTTAGGAGGTTCTGTTGGCCACTGACCTGACTGGTTCCTCTGTCTCTACTTACAGAGCAGAGCATGAGTTCAGACAGTAAGCTGTAAATCCCTCCACCATGATGGTAACGATGGAGATGGTCTTGTGTTTCAGAGTACGGAGCTCCAGAGGAAGGCGAGCTGAAGAAACAGGAACCCTTCGCCCTGAAAAACCAGCTGTTAAGTAAGCCCCACTCCTGTCTGCTCTCTGATTGGCTAATAAATAAATAAATAAAACAGGCCGGTAATAAACATGCTGTGGTTCAGAGCTGCAACGATGAATCCATTAGTGGCGAACTAGGGCTGCACGATATGAGGTAAATAAGCACGTTGTTGAATATCTTGATATGAATGATATTACCCGCGATAAATAACCAGATTTATTAAAGTGTTCTCAGTTCTGCTGCTTTCAGTATTCTGCTAAAATACAACTAACTGCTCGTTGAATTTAAAACCAGTGAAATCATTTCCAACTTTCTTTTATTGAACAAATTAAACACCGAGTTGAATATAAAAGGCAGCACTAAAAAAAAAAAAAAAAAAAAAAAGAACGACAGATACATTTTAAAGTGCAGTTTTCTGCTGAGATTTTCTTTCAACTAACACAAAAAACCTCTGAGTATCTTTAGCGATGTGTTCGTAGCTCCAGTTGACATCGCGATGATGATATAAAAACAGTATATTGTGCAGCCTTATTGTGAACTCCCAACTATTTTGAAAATCGATTGGTTTGAGTCATTTTTTATGAAAAGAAAGTGGGGGGAAAAGTAACAGACATTTAGCCACTACAAAATCACCAGAGAGGAAACACTGGCCCTACTGGGGGCTGGAGCAGAGTCAAACCACTGATCTCGTCTCTCCTCCGCAGAGATCTACTTTGTGTTTCCGGACGACGCCGGCAGGAAGCCGATTGAGAAGAAACTTCCAGGTAAAACGCCCGTAAAATAAAGTTGAATAACATTCAACTGAGCGGATGTTTCCGAAGTCTAAAAGGCCTTCCAGTGGGGTTACGGAGTGTGTGTTCTGTTTCTGCAGCATCCATGGTTGTTCAGAAGGTGAAGGGACTCCTGTACAGGCTGCTCAAGGTTCCTGCAGCCGATCTGAAGCTCACCTACACCTGCAACAAGGTAAGACCTGTCCCGCCCTCCCTCCCTCCCTCCCTCCCTCCCACACACCACCGGTACTATAGAGAAACCTCAAACGTACGTACAACAGCACTTAGACCAGGGCAATGCTGACCCAGCCCATACATCGTGTAATGACAACAATACGTTAAAATGAGAAAACAACCAAAATGTCCTTCTACTACAGGGGTGTCAAACTCAACTTCACTAAGGGCCACACCGGAATATGAGGGTATTGACGTGCTCTTATTTAAGAGAAAAAGTCAAACATTTAAATTATTGCATGTCTCATATAGCTTTCTCACTTGCAGTTGTGGGCATCATAAAGCCATCATAAGGTCCTTAGCCATCATAGAAAAACCCCCGCCAAAAATGGTGCAACAAAAGTGTCAAATGTGACAAAAACATTGTCAAAAAAAATCAAAAACGTTGGAGAATAGCACCAAAAAACGCCACGTAAATTCATATGCGGGCCAGATCAAGATTTGCGAAGGGCAAATACATTCAACCACTGATTGACATTTTCTGACATTTTAGAGACCAAATAACTCCTCCATTAATCGACGATGAAAAATAATTGTTAGCTGCAGCCCAAAAACGCAACTTGTCAGCTCAAAGTTAGTATCCGCACGTTACGTCTACTGTTATATAAATATTACTAGGTTGTATTTCCAGTCCTTCCAGAAAAATGCGGAGTTTTTTTGTGATTGTTGAGGGCAAAAATCCTTGATTATGCGGCACGTTTTCTTAAAAAATGCGATGGAATATGGGGGATATTTATGCGATGTTATGCGATGAAATTGCGGGAACTTGCAAAAACTGCAGTTTGATGAAAAAGAGGGAAAAAAAAAGTGATTCCCGCAGCACCCTGCTTTTCGATGATGTTCACATCGCGTAATTACGTCACTTCATAACGTCACTTCATAACGTTCCCATGTCAACAGGGGAAAACGGCTGCTCTTGTGTGACGTAAACGCAACATTTTTCAACTTTCTGCTAAAATATATTATGAGACTTTTTGCAACGAAAATGCGGGGATTATGAAATCATGGAAGCACTGCATATTTTGCGCGGAAATCTGCAATTTATGTGGCGAAAGTGCGGCATATTTGAAAAAAAATGTGGCCCCCTCATAAATATGCGGATATTTGGCTGATTATGCGTTGAATTATGCAATCGCATAATCACGTTTTTCTGGAGGGACTGTATAGCCTATTTTTCTTTAACAATGCCAACAACGCTTAAATTCCTAAGTAAGTATTAACATGCCTATTCCCCGAGCCAGTTGTAACGTACTAAAGTAAAGTTCCTTTTTCTTTTCCAGAAGGTGGGGACAGAGTTTGAGATCGACAGTGACCTGAAGACTCTACAGTTTTACTCCATAGAGGACGGAGACCAGGTGTTGGTGCGCTGGTCCTGACCCGGGACCAGGTGTTGGTGCGCTGGTCCTGACCCGGGACCAGGTGTTGGTGCGCTGGTCCTGACCCGGGACCAGGCGGTGGCGATCCGGCCGCTCGGTCCACAGCAAAGACTGAACAGAGACTGAGACAGAACTTGTGTGTTCGACCGAGACACAGACTCACACTGGATTGTGCGTCTCAGAAGCTAAACTGCACCACACTCCTTCAGGACTTCACTCCGAGTCGTCCCAGAGTCCCTGAGTGAAATCTACTGGAGCACTAAGTCATTCAAGCATTTTGGTTGCAACTCCGTCTCACTCCCGGCAGTTTAAAAACTCGACAATTGGTCACGCTTGGAGTCCGAATCATTTTATTTGTCATTGTAAAACATTGTCACAACGAAATTAAAGTGCTACTCCTTCTGGTGCCTCGAAGTATCCCTTCATACGCGCTCGCCACACCCTCACATCTGTAAAAACTGCTGCCAGGACACCTCGAACTGCCAACGTGGTCGGTTACGACTCTTCCTCTTCTGAGTTACAGATTTTACATTTGAAAAACTTCCCTCAAACCGAGAAACGCGATTTCAAAACATATGACGTTGTCACCCCAACGCAAAGTTTGGGGCCAACGGGAGACCCTAAAAAAACCCTTTTTTGCGCGGATTCAAGGGGCGCGCCGCATATCACAGAATGGAAACTTTTTTGGCTAATGAGCAACCTCTCATAGGAAAGGACGTGGCTCCGCTTCGAACGCTGTATCCATACGGACATCGAAGGGTGCTTCCTGCATCGGTAGCTGACGCTGGGAGCCACGGACCCAGGAGGAGTTGGGAGTGAGAACGGCTTTACATTTAATGACATCTCGCACTTTATTTGGGTTACGTTTTGCGTTGATTTGAACATATTCAGTTTAGGGGTGTCACGATTCTCCAAATCCACTGTTTGGTTTCTGAAAAAGAGCAGCTGCAGGTTACTTACGTTACCCTAGGTCACTGAAGTTACCCTGTGTCTTTAGCTGCATACTCCTAGCCGCTAAGCTCCGCTGCGTCTGTTGTTGTTTTTCAGAGGTCGAGATCTCGGACTCGAGTCACACTTAACCCTCGTGTTTTCTTCCCCTTGACCGTGCAACTGTTAAATGTTCTGGGTCAAAATTTAAAACTTTTTTTTTTTTTTTTTTTTTTTCTCAACGTTTTGGTCACTTTTCCCGACGGTTTTGTCGCTTATTGTCCATTTTTGTTTTCAACGTTCTTTTACCATTTTTTTTTCTTCTTCCAAATGCTATCAAAATTTGTTGACAGCGTTGACATTAGCTAGCGCTAGCTGATACTAGCGATTTCTAGTCGGCGCCATATTTCGGGCTTGATTTAATAAACATAACCTGTAGTAGAACACAATCGTGTGTGTATTGTTTTGATTACAATGTGCGAAATTACTTTACATTGCCTATTTCTATTTCTCGCCGTTAATCACCGGCGTCTGTACAGCATCAACGTTGTTGTTTGTGTGTGTGTGATGTCGAAAACTGTAACTGGGAGTACAACCATCTGGTACTCGTTCCAGGGCGCTTTCACGGGCTAGAAGGTTGTGAAAACACGAGTTACGGGCTGCCTGGAATCAGATCGGTGCATAAACTCCAGTACTCTCTGATACAGATACCAACATTTTAGGCGTTATCGGAGGCTTTTCAGACTCCTTCCAGGCAGCGCTGCCTCCAAGGCACCTAACCCTAACCATTGCCTAATTGATTTCAAGGCAGCGCTGCGACCATTGACTTCATTCCCCTAACCCTAACCCTAAAGAGTGCCTAATCCTAGTGCCTTCCAGGCAGCGCTGCTTGGAAGGAGCTGTTGGGTAGTGATGGTCAAATGAAGCTTTGCGAACCAGTGTCTTTACTTTCTGAGCTCAATAGATGGTGCTCTCTGTTCAAAGAAAAAGGTGAAATGAATGGCAATTCAATGGGTTTTCAAACCCTTTGTTGAACAGAGAGCGCCATCTAGTGAGCTCAGAAAGTAAAGACACTGGTTCGCGACGCTTCATTTGACCATCACTACTGTTGGGGGCAAAAAACACCGATAAACGGTATCGGCATCAGAACATTTATTGTCTCAACGTCTGGTTTATATGATGACTCTTTAAAGAAAAGAAAAAAACACACAACAGGTTTTTTAAGTTGTCTTTCCTTTTTATTTTGGATGAAAACACAGACTCGTATCAGTGACGGAAACTAAATGATCACTGCTCAAGTCTTCGTTGTAAAAAAACACAAAAACGATACGATGCTAACATGAGAAGTACAAACACTTTGGTCTGCACACATCTTCACAGTAATCATCATCGTCATCAGTTAGATATCTGGAAACATTAGCACCGTTAAAAACGTATCGTCTGCATATAAGGAAATTATTTACAAGTTCATATAAAAAAATACACTGAGTGGTAGCACAAACGAGGATCGCAGTAGTGAGAAACAAAAAACAAAAACACTGAGCAAACATGTCAGTTTTAGGGGAAGAAATGTTATTTTCTCATATAGGATTGCTAAAATATAGAATAATGTTCACATTGGTAGTTTTATTTGACCAATGAACAACTTCTAGTTTAATTTAAAAACATTTTAAGCTTTATTTAGCTCTAGTGTGTCGGTTATTCACCTTATTACAAGTTAGACAAGAAGAACATGTCTCTGACAGTTTTATATCTAATTACAGTTTGATATATATATCATATAAAATAAGATTTCTCAGTCAGATAATCTTTCTTTCAGGTGAGTGTTTAAAGGACAATTCCGGCGCAAAATGACCCTAGGGGGTTAATAACGTACGTGTACCGAGTTGACCGTTCTCTGGGACATGTTTTCATGCTAATCCAATACGTCGCTAGCTTGAAACAAGCTAGCTTGCAGACCGGTGATTAGCTTGTAATGCTAGCTTTTGGGGTACAGGGTAAATCCTTATTTTACACCACGAAAAAGGCTAAAATTAGCACCACACTTCCACGGTAGCATAATGAGGGTCCCTACATGTAAACCGAGGCATTGAGAACTTTGTAGGCGTTCTGTGTTCGACTGGTAATGATGGCGAAGATGGCGCCCGCCTGTATACACTAACGCTACAGTCTTTCTGAACTATCTTTTTAATAAACTGTCTGTACACTTACAAAGTTCTCAATGCTTGTGTTTACATGTAGGGTCCCTCGTTATGCTACCGTTGAAGTGTGGTGCTATTTTGAGCCTTGTTAGCGGTGTAGAAATAGAGATTTACCCTCTGCCCTGAAAGCTAACGTTAGCAGCTAACCACCGGTCTGCGGTAGCTAGTTCAAAGCTAGCGACACATTGGATTAGCATGAAAACATGTACCAGAGAATGGTCGACTAGGTACACATCTGTTATTAACCCTTATAGGGTCATTTTGTGCTGGATCTGTCCTTTTTAAAGGTCTTGTCTTTTTCAGAAACCTTTTCAAGGCCCTCAGAATCCTTCCCTGGAGTATTTGATCATCCCAAAAAGACCGAGTTATATCTGATTGTTCCTCGCAGTTATCTTTCAGACCACATTTATAAGAAATACGATATAAAAACACACGTACAGTACGGTTTCAGTTGATTATCTGGTATCAGTAAAAAGCAGTTTTTTAAGTTCACCTGCTGTCTTTAAAAAAATAAAATAAAAAAAAAACTCCCTGTACGATAGATTTAGAGTCCCTTTGTAATCGGAAGAACAAACCGATCAGAAACCGATCATTATCTCCTAAAGTCTGACATCGTTAAAAACAAGCTTTAAGGGCCCGACACAACGATCGTACAAACATTCAATTCAAGTAGGAACTGGAGTTAACCCTGCTGTTGTCTTCGGGGTCTAATCCGACCCATTTTCTATTTCTAAGTTTCTATATCAGAAATTTGGGTTTCTATCAACCAAATTGTCCAAAAAAAACCTGGACAGTAGGGGTGGGAATCACCAGAGGCCTCAAGATACGATATCATCACGATACAATTTTATTGCCATTTTTAAACATATTGCGATATTCTGCGATGTATTACCTTTTTTCCAACTTCAAATTTTTCCCAATTTCAAATGATGTCCCCAAAAGGACAATGTTGTCAACATCTGTTTTATCGAAAAAGATACATTTCTCTCTTTGTTCATCTCACTTCAGTTTTAAATGTTGCAATATGGGGATTGTCAAACAGACACATATATCATAAAACAGTGGTTCGCAAACTTTTTTCAATAATGTACCCGCCCTTTGAAATATATTTTTATGCCAAGTACCCCCTGACGAGTGCAAAGCATTTTTGGTAGAAGAAAAGGCTTTATATAAAGAGGTACATTACAGCTCGGCACCATTAGTGTCTGATTTACTTAACAAGCTTGTAACTGAAACACACTTAAATGTTAGAATCCATAACTAAATTAATGTTATGAATTATGCATGACTGATATATTATCTGAGATTAACATTTCAAAAAGGAATCTCACGTACCCCCTGCAGTACTCCAAAGTACCCCTAGGGGTACACGGACCCCCATTTGAGAAACCTTGTCATAAAAGATCCATACTTGGCGTCTGTGTATCGATACAGTATTACTACAGTATATTGATTTTCTCCTCCCCACCACCCCTACAGGACAGTTCCGTGCAACGCTCTTCACAAGTAAAATAAACGATCTGTTCACTGCTGTCATTGAGTTTATAAAAGAACAGAGAAAAGCTTCAAAAACATGGGGGGAAAAAAATACTACAAAAACGTCCAAATAATAGCGCAGAAAACTCGGCAAACATCGGAAAAAAGTGACAACAAAAAAAATGTTTGCATTTAAATGTTGGACCCAGACAAGTTGCATTGGTCTACGGGAAGACAACATAAGGGTTAAGTGTGTTTTAGTTTGTGGTTCCCCAGGTGGGGGTGGGGGTGGGGTTGGGGGGGGGCAGCAGCGGTGTCACGGGCTCGTCTCCATATAAAAGCGACTTCGGCGCAGCGCCGGCCGGGCAGCACTAAGGAGTAACCACCGAGCTTCAGATACAGTGGCAGACACAGGTGGGAGCAGCCGCCGTTGTCAGAGCAGTAGTTGTAAACTAATGGAGGGAGAGGGAGAGAGGGAGAAAGAGGGAGAGAGGGAGAGAGAGAGAGAGGGAGAAGGGGGGACAATGTTAGGGAGTCATCAACCCTCTGAGGATGAAAGATGCTCCAACGCATCCAAACCATGTCAGACAAAACGCCAGTTTAAAATTACATATGTTACAACATTTCATTTCAGACATTTATTTACTATTTAAATCATATATATATATATATATATATATATATAATAAATAAATAAATGAGCTAAGACTTTGGTAAACTCATTTCAAGCCCCGAAACAATTCGTATAACACACGCACACAAAAACAGACAGACCTTACCCTCACCCTAACCATAACCTAATTCTAACCCTAATCCTAAAACCAAGTGTTAACCCTCAAACAGCCCTTTAAACTTGGGGGGTCCAGCATTTTGGCCCCACAAAGCTGTCGGGACCCCACAAGTACACTGGACTCCCATTTTTTGGACCTCACGAATGTAGTTAAACAAGAACAAACACACACATAGACAGATACAAACAGACAGACACACACACACACACACACACACACACATTATAAGTTAAGGTTTGTTTTGAAAAGCGATTTGAGGAATTTCTAAAAGCGAACATCAACGTTTCAGCTTTATCTGGGTGCACAGGACAGAAAAACGAGAGTCCTAGTATAGGACTCTCGTTATATAGCTGTTATATAGCTGTACTGGGGGGGCGTCTGGGGAGACTCGGAGCTCGCTGGAAGCAGAGCCCTGAGCCCTGTTGGTAACAGCAGCTTCTCGACTTCTGCAGGGGTTTGATCTGAAACTAGTACCTTCCTTTTCCCATGTTTTTGTGTCTTAGTTACAAATGTGAACCAAAATCTTTGGACCTGGTCCAGTACTGAGCGATGAACACACTGCAACTGGCAGCCGTGAACCGGGCTGTAATGTAACCCTACAGGACAGATGTTCAGCATCAGTCAGTGTCCACTAAAAGTTCTGTTGTTGCTGCTGACAGACTCAGATTATTATTCTAAGTGTCTGACAACATTATGGGATGGATCCCTACAGAGATAGACCTTTTGGTTAAAGAGTAAGATCCTTTTAGTTTAACATGAAACAGCCCCGAAATCACCATCCCCAAACTCCACCAGACTCCATGTAAATAATCAGGACTTTTAGCGTGTATAGAGCCAGCATATCTCCACCAGACTCCATGTAAATAATCAGGACTTTTAGCGTGTATAGAGCCAGCATATCTCCACCAGACTCCATGTAAATAATCAGGACTTTTAGCGTGTATAGAGCCAGCATATCTCCACCAGACTCCATGTAAATAATCAGGACTTTTAGCGTGTATAGAGCCAGCATATCTCCACCAGACTCCATGTAAATAATCAGGACTTTTAGCGTGTATAGAGCCAGCATATCTCCATATGTAAAAGGGTGAATTAAGGGTTTATTTCAACCAAACCAGAGTGGTGATTGTTGGAACAGTGGGAAGATGAACCAAGACGGCTTTTGATAGTTTTATTTAGTTTCTGTCCACTTTGAATGAAGTGTGTTTTACGATGATAAAAGTCCTGATTATTTACATGGAGTTTGGTGTAGTTTGGTGATGGTGATTTCTGGGCTGTTTCATGTTAAACTCAAAGGATCTTACTCTTTAACTAACAGGTCTATCTCCGTAGGGATCCATCCCATAATGTTGTCAGACACTTAGAATAATAATCTGAGTCTGTCAGCGGCAACAACAGAACTTTTAGTGGACAAGAATTGAAAGTTGAACGTTACATTGCAGCTTGTTTCTCTCGCTTAATTACTGGCCCAATTTATGAAAACATGTTTCTCCCATCGGTCTCACTTACACACTAAAACCTGAGAAAAAGTCGCCCTTTAACAAATCGGACCGACTGTAACAACATTACAGAGGGAGATGTGATCACGAAAACACGTTGCCAGAAAGTGTCCACCAAGGCTGCGCGTTTGCACACTTCCATCCTATCGTTACTAGGGGAAACAGTTGTACATTTTTGCTCCCCAACTTGCACATTAAGTTTATCTATATCTGTTGAATCAGTTGTACATTTTATTTCCAAATTGTATATATTTTAAATATTGCTCGTGTAGTATTCAATTATTTAATGTATATTGTTTCCTATGATTTAATGTATACTCTGTATGTGTGCTGTGTGTTTCCCCATTTTATTGGGATTAATAAAAAAATCTATCTATCTATCTATCTATCTATCTATCTATCTATCTATCTATCTATCTATCTATCTTTCTTTCTTTCTTTCTTTAGGACGCGGCTCAACAGTCTGGTTGAAAGCCCTCACTGTTGCAGAGAGTCCAGCAGGTTGGACACTCGGGCTCTGCCGTCTGGATAGCTCGGGGCCCGGGGCCCGGGGCTCGGGGCCCGGGGCCAGCTGTGAGTCCTCACATCCACAGCTGGCTTCCGCCCTGAGGTCACTTCACGCACAGTTCCCACGCTTATATATCCCCCCACCCCCACACGTTGTATACATCTGGAGTCAGTTATCTCTGGTCACAGAGGACATTACTCTGCTCTGATCAGAGCTGATCTCAGGCTACATCTACTCCGCTGCATTTTGGGCTTTTAAAGGTTTGAGTTTTGAGCCAAAAGTGATCTCGGTGCACCACGTGTTTTTAGCTGCAGTGGAAGAACTAATCTCAGTTTAAACTAACACGCCCAAACCTCATGATGAGAGGGGGGGAAACACCAGAGCAGGGGGAATGAGAGGTAGTGTTCATTTTGACAACAGGAAGTTAATGGATCCCTCGTTGCGGCGGACGCGCAGCCGTACCTTGTGGACACTTCGTGGACGCCGTGGTGATGCCGTACGGCCGAGAGCGCTTCTGCGGCAGAAACTCCTCCGTCTCCTCCTCCGAGTGGCGGTCCACAGAGACCACCGCCTCCCTGGGGAGAGACACAGCCACAGAACAAGCCGTTAAACCGGGACCACACAGAGACGTTACACCGTCAGGTTAACGGTGCCGTTAAACAGCTGCAGTCAAACAACGGAGCTGAAAATAGCAGCGCTGGTGTTTAGTTAAGGTCCACTCAGACCCTGAGACCAGCACATTTTTTATTATTATTTTAAAACCTGGAAGGAAGGAAGGATGATTAATACCCTCAGAGGATTTCATTCATTCTCTACGTCAACATCTTCCAAAGAGTTTCGTTTACTCAAAAATACATAGAGACAAGACACAAACCAGACCGAGAAGGTGTAGGCTGAAGCCCTTTTTACATGAAAGTATATTTTTTCCATGCAAAAATTGAAGTTACAGAAACTAAGTATACACTATATATGTCCCCAGTACAACACAAGAAGTCCGATACATTTTGTGCACCTTCTGGTATTCACACGTCTGTTTTATATTTGTTAATCACCTCGTATTTAAATCTTTTTTTTGTTTTTTTTAAATCGGTGGATTGTGTTACACTTTTTCAAGTCAATTTCTAATTCATTCCACAGTTTAACTCCCATACACCGAGACACTTCTCTGTTTTACATTTGTTCTGCTTTTTGGTCTAGTAAAAATACAGCTTCATAATGACACTCTCTTATTTCAAACAGCCTTTGGATGGATGGCAACATACTATTAAATACTTAATACATTAGAGATGCTATTTCAAGGTCTACAAGAGCAGTTTCGCTACAACTTTACAGAATACTTGCACTTTGTTTACGATTGTTTTTTTGGGGGCTTTTTTGGCCTTTATTCAATTGTGCAGCCGTAGACAGGAAAGAGAGGATTAGACTAAATTAGACTAAACCATGAGGGTCAAACTCAGTTTCACTACAGGCCACACTGGAGAAAACAGAATCCCATCCAGAGCCGGACATGTTTAGTTTAATGACTTTTATACCAGAGAAAAGTCAAATATCTTCGACTGTGTTACTGCATGTCTCGTATAGTCTTCTCACTTACAGTTTGGTCCACATAAACCAGTGGTGTAGTCTACGTGATACGCAGTATATCCTCTAGGAAAGCTCCAGGATTTCCATATACCCACTTAAAAATACCCATTGACACGCAACAACATACTGTCCATTATATTTTTGAGATATTTTGAATCGTCATCTGTGTTTTCCTTCTTCACATAGGATAAATAAAGGGATTTCCACCGCAAATTGGTGCATAAATGTTTATCCTGGTACAGGAAATGAAGTCGTTGATGCTCAAAATGATATACCCCCCCAAAATGGTAAAAACAAAAGTATGCAACAAAAACATCGCACAAAACTGACAAAGCTGCAAAAAACTAAGCGGGCCAAAGTCTACTGTGAACCTAAATTGATATGCAGCCCGGATCAAAACCTGCGAGGGACCGGATTTGGCCCGCGGGCCTCGCGTTTGACACACGTGCTTTAAACAATTTAGTATCGGTTGCTGTGAGACAGCTGATGTGAGACAGCTGATGTGAGTGCGTTACCTCCTCCAGTCGGTGTAATAGAGCTTCCTTCCAAAGGAGACGAGAGCGAACGGATACTGGATCCCTTCGACGATCTGCCTCCTCAGCCTGCGGTGAGGATCCATACACTCCACCTTACGAGTTCCTGCACAACCATCAATTAAAACCAGCCATCGTTACAAATAGGAGCATTAGGGGCGTTGCATGGACATAGGAAAACGAAGACCTGTTTAGAATTGATTTCATTTAAGACCTAGAACACAATACTTCAGTGAATTTAAGACTTTTTTAAAGGCCTAAAATGTTGATTTTGAAAGACTTTTTAAGTAAGATATCCCAGTCGGATCTTGTCGGTTCAGGTTTTGTCTCACCTGCGTCGGCCCAGCACAGCTGCTGGTCTTCCAGGTCAAAGGTCAGGCCGTTGGGGAGCCCCAGGTCGTCTTTCACCAGCACGGTCCGGTCCGTCCCGTCCATGTTGGACATCTCAATCTTGGGGCCGTCTCGGTTCCAGTCGGCCCAGTACAGCCGCCTGCAGCAAAAACAGGACAGACGGCAGTTTAACGCGTGTTCAAACGCAGGTCATGTGAGCGCGGATCAGACTTGTGGGTGTGGTTTGGAGGCGGTGTAAGAGTCCAATACAGGAAACAGGAAACACCACTGCCTCTATCTCTGCCACGAGAACGTTTATAACCCTTGTGTGGTCCTACGGGTCACCGGGACCCGAAGGACCACACTTAGGCTTATGTACTTCCGTTTACTTTGTTGAGAATTGCTTTCTAAACCCTGTCTCTTGTAAAGTAAGTAAGTAAAGTTTATTTCTAGAGCACATTTAAAACACAGTTTAAGCTGACCAAACTGCTGTGCAAACAAGCACTAAGGTGCAACCCTTGTGTGGTCCTTCGGGTCACCAGTTTTAACCCCACACAAGGGTTAAAACACCAAACACAAGCTCTGAACTCGCCGGGAGTTTGTGGAACAGCTGACAGTTTTTCCTCAGTCCCTCCGTCCCTCTTAATTTCTCTCTTTTCCGGGAAATGAAGCTGCCTTCAAGTGCGCTCGGAAACGTCAACATCTATAAACGATCTGACGGAAGTAGCTGTGAAATATAAAGTCTACTTGTGCTACATTTCGGGTGAATTTTTGGGAAAAATTTGGGTGGAGCTAGCAGTGGAGGGTGCGTCAAAGCCATCGTTGATTATTGCTGCTAAACGCAAAAGAGGGAAAGTTGCAGCTAGATATTTTTGGATATCGTCATATGACATAAGTCTGGTCTTTTCCGGTTTTAAAGGCTGCGTTACAGTAAAGTGAGGTCATTTTCTGAACTTAGGCTACCAGACTGTTCTAGCTGCTCTATTATTTACTTTTACCCCACTTAGTCATTAAAGCCACATTACTGGTGATTATTTATCAAAAATCTCATTGTGTAAATATTTTGTAAAAGCACTGCTTTCTAAATCCTACAATATTGCGGCAATATTGATCGGTGTATTTGGAAAAAAATATCGTGACATTTGATTTTCTCCACATCGCCCCGGCTCTAGGCTCATTTTCTCAGAGACTTCTACAGAAACAGCAACGTGGCATCATGACTTTGCGTAAACATAAACGCCACTTTCCTAAAGCCAAATGGCGTGTCATCTGTGCTCATTTTGAGCTTTCCACATGTATGTGGTGTCTTATCGCGAGAACGTGAAGAAACATTGGGGAAAGCTTAAAATCCCGCCACACGCGGGACGCGATCCCGGCTCTCCCGGGTTAAAGTCCTGTGTTTAGTCCTGGATCGCTGGTCTGATTGGTCGAAGGACTACCCAAAGGCGCCCAGAGGCATTTGAGCGGCGTCCGTTGGTGACACCCCACTTTGGAAATGGGCTGTGAATGAATCTTCCCCCAGGCCCACTCTCATTTACCCCTGAGAAGGGTCTGGTTGTCAGCCAGTCTACAGTAAAGCAGCATTTTCCTACCAACGCAAAGAGAAGACGTTGCTGTGAAACCTGTGAACGCCGCGACTGAAGCACTCACCCGTAGGCCGGGTTGGTGACGATGGGCCGAGGGTTGATGAGGTCCGTGTCAAACAGTACTCGCCGCTGGCTGCCGTCCAGTTTGGAAACCTCCACAGTGTCGCGTATGGAGTCGGTCCAGAAGAGGAGGCGCGCCACGTGGTCGATGGCGATGCCTTCAGGACTCAGCAGCTCTGATGACGCCAGGGACAGACGCAGACGTTTAAAAAGAAATGTAATAATAACAATACATTTTTATCTGTGGAGCACTTTTCATTGTTTTTAAAGCAATCCCAAAGTGCTGCAGAGTGAAACGACAAACAATTCTGATAACAAAAGATGAACATTAACTAGAAAATGCATTTCCTGCAAAACAAAAATGCTTGTGAATGCTGAAAAGCTAAATTGCTAAGAAGTCCGTAAGAAGAAGGTGAAGTAGTGGGAATATTTGGAAAAGTAATCGCACTCAGGACACACAAACACATACTGTATATACTATTAATACATGTATTATTATTGGAAATTCACAAACACACAAATACACACAGTATACTGTATGAATAATTCATATAAATCAACTGTAATGTTTTGTTATTGTTCCATCTTACTGTCTAATTGTAATTTTCTGTCTGAGGAAAAGTGCGGTGTCATGGTATAGGAGAACTGCAGCTGGGCCCTGGCTTTGAAAAACAAGTCATAGTATGTCGTTAAAAGTGATTAAAAAGTCATAGTATAGTATGTCGTTAAAAGTGATTAAAAAGTCATAGTATAGTATGTTGTTAAAAGTGATTAAAAAGTCATAGTATAGTATGTCGTTAAAAGTCATAATAAGTCATAGTATAGTATGTCGTTAAAAGTCATAATAAGTCATAGTATAGTATGTCGTTAAAAGTGATTAAAAAGTCATAGTATAGTATGTCGTTAAAAGTGATTAAAAAGTCATAGAATAGTATGTCGTTAAAAGTGATTAAAAAGTCATAGTATGTCGTTAAAAGTCATAATAAGTCATAGTATAGTATGTCGTTAAAAGTCATAATAAGTCATAGCATAGTATGTCGTTAAAAGTCATAATAAATCATAGTATAGTATGTCGTTAAAAGTCATAGTATAGTATGTCTTTAAAAGTCATAGTATAGTATGTCGTTAAAAGTCATAGTATAGTATGTCGTTAAAAGTCATAGTATAGTATGTCGTTAAAAGTCATAAGTCATAGTATAGTATGTCGTTAAAAGTCATGGTATAGTATGTTGTTAAAAGTCATAATAAGTCATAGTATAGTATGTCGTTAAAAGTCATAATAAGTCATAGTATAGTATGTCGTTAAAAGTCATAATAAGTCATAGTATAGTATGTCGTTAAAACATAGTATAGTATGTCATTAAAAGTCATAGTATAGTATATTGTTAAAAGTCATAATAAGTCATAGTATAGTATGTCGTTAAAAGTCATAATAAGTCATAGTATAGTATGTCGTTAAGTCATAGTATAGTATGTCATTAAAAGTCATAGTATAGTATGTCGTTAAAAGTCATAATAAATCATAGTATAGTATGTCGTTAAAAGTCATAATAAGTCATAGTATAGTATGTCGTTAAAAGTCATAGTATAGTATATTGTTAAAAGTCATAATAAGTCATAGTATAGTATGTCGTTAAAAGTCATGGTATAGTATATTGTTAAAAGTCATAATAAATCATAGTATAGTATGTCGTTAAAAGTCATGGTATAGTATATTGTTAAAAGTCATAATAAATCATAGTATAGTATGTCGTTAAAAGTCATAATAAGTCATAGTATAGTATGTCGTTAAAAGTCATAGTATAGTATGTCGTTAAAAGTCATTATAAGTCATAGTATAGTATGTCGTTAAAAGTCATAGTATAGTATATTGTTAAAAGTCATAATAAGCCATAGTATAGTATGTCGTTAAAAGTCATGGTATAGTATGTTGTTAAAAGTCATAATAAGTCATAGTATAGTATGTCGTTAAAAGTCATAATAAGTCATAGTATAGTATGTCGTTAAAAGTCATAATAAGTCATAGTATAGTATGTCGTTAAAAGTCATAATAAGTCATAGTATAGTATGTCGTTAAGTCATAGTATAGTATGTCTTTAAAAGTCATAGTATAGTATGTCTTTAAAAGTCATAGTATAGTACGTCGTTAAAAGTCATAATAAGTCATAGTATAGTATGTCGTTAAAAGTCATGGTATAGTATGTCGTTAAAAGTCATAATAAGTCATAGTATAGTATGTCGTTAAAAGTCATGGTATAGTATGTCGTTAAAAGTCATAATAAGTCATAGTATAGTATGTCGTTAAAAGTCATAGTATAGTATGTCTTTAAAAGTCATAGTATAGTACGTCGTTAAAAGTCATAATAAGTCATAGTATAGTATGTCGTTAAAAGTCATGGTATAGTATGTCGTTAAAAGTCATAATAAGTCATAGTATAGTATGTCGTTAAAATTCATAATAAGTCATAGTATAGTATGTCGTTAAAAGTCATAATAAGTCATAGTATAGTATGTCGTTAAAAGTCATAGTATAGTATGTCTTTAAAAGTCATAGTATAGTACGTCGTTAAAAGTCATAATAAGTCATAGTATAGTATGTCGTTAAGTCATAGTATAGTATGTTGTTAAAAGTCATAAGTCATAGTATAGTATGTCGTTAAAAGTCATAACAAGTCATAGTATAGTATGTCGTTAAAAGTCATAATAAGTCATAGTATAGTATGTCGTTAAGTCATAGTATAGTATGTCGTTAAAGGTCATAATAAGTCATAGTATAGTATGTTGTTAAAAGTCATAGTATAATGTCGTTAAAAGTCATAATAAGTCATAGTATAGTATGTCGTCAAAAGACATAATAAGTCATAGTATAGTATGTCGTTAAAAGTCATAGTATAGTATGTCGTTAAAAGTCATAGTATAGTATGTCGTTAAAAGTCATAGTATAGTATGTCGTTAAAAGTCATAGTATAGTATGTCGTTAAAAGTCATAGTATAGTATGTCGTTAAAAGGCATAGTATAGTATGTCGTTAAAAGGCATAGTATAGTATGTCGTCAAAAGTCATAAGGTTAGGCTGTTGTGTTAGCTTTCAGGGTGTTATTTGTTTTTGGTTCCAGAAAGTTTACTAGAAGTAAGTGACGGGTGTGACTTGTGTTGCTGGACCCTTGATGGATTGTGGTTACAGGCTACAGTGGTTTGCAGCAATTAAAAAAGACATAATAAGTCATAGTATAGTACGTCGTAAAAAGTCTGGAAGCTCATGCATACTCCACACAAAAAGGTCAGCCCAGACTGAGGATGGAACCAGGGGTCAGAGTCTGAAGTGCCTACATGCCAGGTCTCCTATGTCTCCTATGTCTGTCTCCTATGTCTGTCTCCTGTGTCTCTGCTGTGATGTGTGTTGTACCTGTAGTGATGACGGGGATAATGTCTCCTATGTCTCCTATGTCTGTCTCCTATATCTCCATTGTCTGTTTCCTATGTCTCTTATGTCTGGCTCCTCATGTCTCCTATGTCTGTCTCCTATGTCTCCTATGTGTCTGCTGTGCGTTGTACCTGTAGTGATGACAGGGATAATGTTTCCTATGTCTGCCTCCTATGTCTGTCTCCTATATCTCCAATGTCTGTCTCCTATGTGTCCTATGTCTGTCTCCTATATCTCCAATGTCTGTCTCCTATGTGTCCTATGTCTGTCTGCTATGTCTGTCTTCTGTGTCTGCTATGTCTGTCTCCTCTGTCTCCTATGTCTGTCTCCTATATCTCCTATGTCTGTGTCCTGTGTCTCCTATGTGTCTGCTGTGCTGTGCGTTGTACCTGTAGTGATGACGGGGATAATGTCCCCTCCACTCAGACTGGCTCTGCTGATGGCCGGCCCCGTGATGTCGGTCCAGTAGACCATCTTCTCCACGCAGTCGTAGGCCACGGCGATCACCACCCGGTCCTGACAGGGAGCACGCGCGGTTATTCAGCCAGCGCTGGAAAGTAACTAAGTACATCTACTCCAGTACTTGTACTTAAAAGGTGCCCTGCCAACATGTATTTCATCACTTTGTGGTGATGTCTGAAGCTCTACCTTGGACTCTGTAACCTTGGTTACCTTGTTTCAAGCCATTCTAGCGCGGTATAGAAAGCCTGCAGGAAAACTCGCCTCGATTTGTGCCAGTTCTCATTAATAATCAACATGCTGAGCCGTTTGAATCTGATTGGCTAACAGCTAGCCAATGATAGCCTGGCTGTCAGAATCCTTTACCCAGCACAACTGGGTGAGCTCATGAATAGTAATGAGCTCAGGCGGTATGATGTCAGACTGACCAGCTTTTGTGATTGGCCTGATTTCTCTGCTTATTTCTGTTCAGTGGCTAGAGCTGACAGAGGAGACAGAAGTTCATTTTCACATTCGCAACATAACACAAACACACATATGGACCGGACATATTTAAAAAAATACAAGGAAAAACGGTTTTCTATGGCAGGGCACCTTTAAGTACCAAATGTTGAGCTACTTGTACTTTAACTTGAGTCTTTTCTCTTCGTGCCACTTTCTACTTCTACTCCGCTACATCTCAGTGCAGGACTTGTACTTGCAACAGAGTATTTTTACAGTGTGGTGTTAGTACTTGGACTGCAGTAAAAGATCTGAATACTTCTTCCAGCGCTGCATTCAGGGAGCACGTTCATTCTGAAAGAGTCTTTTGTCTCGCCGAGTCGGGACTGGAAGACGCCGACGGACAGCTTTGTGCTCAGCTGCGCTACATTACGACGTACGGGCTTTAGAGAAGAGAAGAAGAGAATTCTGATGCTATGAATCGGTCGACGCACAAGTGGAGGATTGTTTTCCGTCCGACGGGAACGCTCCAAAGCGGTTTGACTACATTCGTGACAAACACTGACACTCTGTGTGTCTAGGCTGTTCGATGTCGTCACCCGAAAAAAACTCTCACAAGTCGAGATGTTTGGGCTGGTTTCCACTTCTACAAAGAGCTCAGCCGGCTGGAGTCCCTCTCAGCATTTACTCTAGGGTTGTAAATAACCATTATTGTCTTCATGGATTATCTTCCATGG
>NC_041332.1:3569660-3582160 GCF_004354835.1 Perca flavescens
GAGGTCCTGGTATTAAACCATTAATGATGGCTCCATTCCACTTAGGAGAGACCCTGGTATTAAACCATTACTGATGGCTGCATTCCACTTAGGAGAGGTCCTGGTATTAAACCATTCCTGTATCAAACTCAGAATATTGTCATATTGGGAATAATAGTGGATGACGATTAAAATAACCAATATACCAGTGTTTCAGGCTTTAGGGTTGTTTTTAGCAGTGGGGGCAGGTCTGTCCGCCACTACAAATTCAACACGGAAACACCGACATGTGTAATCGGTCAGTCGACTCACACAGAGGGGTGCTGCCGGGCCCCGTGCGGGTGTTGGGGACTTCCTGTCCGCCGCCGTCCACGCACCAGCACTGCCCGATGGCGGCGTGGCACTGCGTGGGCTCGTAGGCTCCGTGGGGGTCGCACTGCGGGACGTACTGGCCGACGGCCGGCCGCGGACGGAAGAAGGAGAAGATGCCGGAGCCGGAGGTGGCGGTCTGGGCGCTCTCTCTGTGGCGCTCGCACGCCGTCTTCTCGCGCTCTGGACACACACACACACACACACACACACACACACACACACACACACACACACACACACACACACACACACAAAAAGATCAGAGTGACACAACAGCGACGACGACAACGACACTGTGAAGGCACCAGGGCTGTGCTCGATTGAAGAAATTCTCAGTCCACTAACACTCGTTCAATCGTATCGACTAATCGACTAGTTGGTTTAATCGACAGATCTGTAAATCTGTAAATCGTGCTGAAAGCACCACTTTAGTTCTTGTGTTTACCAGAGATGTTCTCGTACCTTTCTTGGAAATAAGTCATTCAGCATGAAAACAGCATCAAACATGACTAACAGGACTAAAGAGATCTAAGCTGACTAAGACCAGAACCACCGATTAGTCGACTGATCCACTAAGAGGGAGCAGCGAAACTTTTTACAATGAAATTGTAAAAGGATATTTTTTTGGGGGCATTTTGATGTTTTTTTATGAACTGGACAGGCCGATATGAGAGGGGGGAAGACATTGCAGAAAACCGTCACAAGTCACAAGACAGGGTGTAAAGAGGAGCTGCAGCAATGTGCAGTACAACCAAAAGATGGTGTTTTTTTTGATAATTAAACCATGTAAACCTGTTCTGGTACAACCTCAAAATACAATTTTGAACCTGAAAATGAGCAGAATATGGGAGCTTTAAAGTAACATAACACAGAACAGGACAGTAGCATAGTAAATGTCCTTTTTTTCCTCACAAGTTATCGGTAAAATATATCAAACTCTGCTTAATCCGCCCCCCCCCAGTGTAATGTTATGTAACTTGATTTGGTGTTTTCTTGCTGCTGAGCAGGTTTGCGTACGTGGCAGCTGTAGATAAACGTGCGAGCGAGCGGTGGAGACGACCGCAGATTAAAGACGAGCAGGAGGCTTTTCATCTCCGCGGCCACATCTGGCACATCAGCTCCCCTAACACTCTCCCTCCCTCCCTCCCTCCCTCCCTTATCCTCAGGGTGTCTGCGAGACGAACCACAGAGTCCCGCGTGACAGACAGCAGCGTGTCCTCACAGCGCCGCGTCTGATAACGGCAATCAGACCAACGGAAAGAGCACAGGAAAGGGATAAAGAGATAAGATAAGCTCCCGAAAGATGGGCCAATCACATTACAAAAGATCCCACCCACCCCCCCTTCAAAACTCTCTCTAGTTACTGCCAGCAGTCCGCTGCTATGAAGTCCCTCTAGCCAAGTTAGCCACTTACAAACTCTTTCATTCCCACTGCCACAAGTAAGTAAAGTAATGACCCAGACACCCACGCTGACACTAGGCCACTTTGCACACATGTAACGTTACTTTATCCTGTGTGAATTACTTTCATAAACTATTGTATGTTTACTTTGTTTTTGCACAGTATGTTTTGGGGATTTTTGAATGAAGACCAAAGATCGCCCTGACAAAAGGAAACCGAGCAGCTAACAGTCAGAGGAAGGAAGTAAGAGATGCTGTGACGAGTTATGACAGAAAGATTATGCCTTGTAGAAGCCGGTGGGTCGTAAAAAGAAAAAAAAAAAAAAAAAAAAAGGACTAAAGTATGACAAAACTTTGGCACGGAGGAGTGAGCTGTAATTAGCTCTCCCAGCCTCCCGACAGCTGGAATCACCGGAGGGGTGTGCAAGCGCTGCGACGACGCCAAACCACAGACACGACAACAACAACAACAAGGAACCTACCACTGAGGACTACACTTTCTCGGGGGGAATAAATGTTGGTGCATCAAGGTAGCAAAACACAAGACCAGGGCTCCAGACTAACTTTTTTCAGTAGGAGCTCAGTGGCCCCCCCAACTGAAAATTGTAGGGGCACACACACCGTAAATCAACATGCTAACAAATATTCACATTTCTACTAATTTCTAGGGCCGCCACCTCTTAGTGGATTAGTCGACTAATCGGTAGTTTTGGTCTTAGTCAACTAAGATTTCTTTAGTCGATTAGTCATTTTTTATTCTTATTCATGCTTAATTACTCATTTCCAAGAAACTTCTGAGCACATTTATGGTAAACACAAGATTTAAAGTGGTGCTTTTGCAGGATTAATTGTGGAGAAACTCAGTTTTACAGATGGTTAATTAACTACATTTATATTGTGCTTTTCTAGTCTTAACCACCTCTCAAAGCTCACAGCTCTGTCAATTAAATCAACTAATCGATTAGTCGACAAAATCCTATAAGTGTTAGTCGACTAAGGAGTTCTTTAGTCGAGGACAACCCTACTAATTTCCACTAAATAAAATAAAATAAAAATAAATATATATATATATATATATATATATATATATATATATATATATATATATATATATACGCGACCATTTGGTCACAGTCTGCAGCCCTGACAACTGGGCTGGGCAATATATCGATTTTATATCGATATCGTGATATGAGACTAGATTTCGTCTTAGATTTGGGATATAATATCGTGATATGACATAAGTGTCTTTTCCTGGTTTTAAAGGCTGCATTACATTAAAGTGATGTACTTTACTGAACTTACCAGACTGTTCTAGCTGTTCTATTATTCACCTTTACCCACTTAGTCATTATATCCACATTGCATACAATGATGCAATGAGGCTGCTGCTCCGTGTCCCTAGGTGGCACAGTGCCAGCCATTTGTTTGTGTCCACTAGCTGTGAGGCACTCTTAAGACAGCTGATGTTTAGTTTCATGTATCGCCTGGACAAGTCAGAGAACCACATAATTGAAGCTTTAGTCAGCCCTGTGAAAAGCTGTTACATATACACTTCTAGGTTAAGACAGCATTGGTGCAATAGCCTGTATATCCTATAGGTTAATATGTAATTATTATGTATTTTTGTATCTCTTTTTTATACTGTATTATGTGTTATATGGACCTGGGTCTGCAATAAAGCTTTATATATTACTGATGATTACTGATCTAAACTCTCATTGTGTAAATATTTTGTGAAAGCACAGATACTCAACATTACAATATCGCTGCGGTATCGATATCTAGGTATTTGGTCAAAAAATATTGTGATATTTGATTTTCTCTATATCGGCCAGCCCTACTGAGCGTGGACTAAGGCGGCAGTCACCTACCTGACGACGCCGGGCGGCACTGGAAGCCGTCGCCGTGGAAACCAGGGCGGCACTGGCAGTTGTAGGAGCCCTGCGTGTTGGAGCAGAAGGCGTCGTGGTGGCAGCGATCCTGCTGGACACTCGCCCAAAAAACAAACAAACAAAAAATACAGTAAAATACAGAAGATGAAGTGATGTTGTGAAAGCACTGCTTTTTAATCCTACAATATTGCGGCAATATTGATCGGTGTATTTGGTAAAAAATATCGCGATCCTGCTGACATTTTCTCAGAGACTTCTACAGAAACAGCAACGTGGTATCATGACTTTGCGTAAACATACAGTTCAGGCCAAAAGTTTGGACACACCTTCTCATTCAATGTGTTTCCTTTTTATTTTCATGACTATTTACATTGTAGATTCTCACTGAAGGCATCAAAACTATGAATGAACACATATGGAATTATGTACTTAACAAAAAAGTGTGAAATAACTGAAAACATGTCTTATATTTTAGATTCTTCAAAGTAGCCACCCTTTGCTTTTTTATTAATAAGGGAAAAAATTCCACTAATGAACCCCACAGTTACCAGAGTCTCATCAACAGTGAGTCACTGGAAAAACAAATAAAAAACAGGTAAAATACAGAAGAAGTTTTCACACCTTTTATGCGATTGCATAATTCAATGCATAATTTATAATTAATTTCGCCGCATAAATTGATGATTTCCGCGCAAAATAGGCGGCGCTTTGCATCATTTCATAATCCCCGCATTTTCGTTTGCAAAAAAAGTCCCATAATATATCTTAGCAGAAAGTTGAAAAATGTTGTGTTAACTTCACACAAAAGCAGCCATTTTCCCCTGTTGCCATGGGAACGTTATGAAGTGACGTAATTACTAGACGTGAACATCATCGAAAAGCTGGATGTTGGGGGGGGGGGAATGTGACATGTACTTTGAGTCTCTTAAGTTGGTATCCAATAAGAAAGCTATCTTAATATCTGATGTATATATTATTAACGATTTTTCAAAGTCTCTCTTTTGTATCTTTTATTTCCCTCTGTTTAGACTATTACTTTTTTACGTTCATATTATATTATTTGTATATATTTTGGTATCTTATTTGTTTACGTATTGCAATGACTGAATATCTGTAAACTATTTTTGGAAATCATTTTTTTTTAAAAGCAGGGTGTTTTTGCAAGTTCCCGCAATTTCATCGCATAACATTGCATAAATATCCTGCATATTCCATCGTATTTTTTAAGAAAATCTCTGTAGTTTGTTCACTGGGGTCCAAATCAGCTGATGAGTTTGTAAACTTGGAGTGGTTTCTCCATTTTTTTTAAGCAGTGGGGGCAGGTATGTCCGAACAACCTTCTCTTCCCCCCGCCCAATAGAATAGTTCTACTTGTTGTTAAATTATGTGAGGTGCATTATGTCGGCAGGATTATTTAAAAGGCAACCGCGGGTACACGTTTTGTACAGCCCTATTTCTGATACGGTGGCGGCAGAAATTGTGCCGTGGTGGGCCGCCACCATAGCCTGGGTAAATCCTGATGAACTTCCGGCAAATTTGAAATCTGCTCTGCAAGTCAGTCTGGCGAAGAGCCCATTCAAACCAATTTCCAATTAGTGCTGCCACCTCTTAGTGGATTAGTCGACTAATCGGTAGTTTTGGTCTCAGTCGACTAAGATTTCTTTAGTCCATTAGTCATTTTTTATGCTTATTCATGCTTATTTACTTATTTCCAAGAAACTTCTGAGCACATTTATGGTAAACACCAGATTTAAAGTGGTGCTTTTGCAGGATTAATTGTGGAGAAACTCAGTTTTACAGATGGTTAATTAACTACATTTATATTGTGCTTTTCTAGTCTTAACCACCTCTCAAAGCGCACAGCTCTGTCAATTAAATCAACTAATCGATTAGTCGACAAAATCCTATAAGTGTTAGTCGACTAAGGAGTTCTTTAGTCGGGGACAGCCCTATTTCCAATGTCCCCAAAATCCAGGCACCAATCACAACCGCTGAGGCGGGCTCTACACGATGACGAGAGCGCAGCGACGGCGAGCAGCTTTTTGTTTACATTCAACAATGACGGCCACCGCTTCGGCAGAAACCTGTTGATGCCGCTGTCGCTGCCACATCACCCGGATCGTTGCTCTGATTGGTTGAAGGACTATCCAATGGCGCCCAGAGGCATTTGAGCGCCGTCCGTTGGTGATGCCCCACTTTTTTGGAAATGGGCTATGAATGAAGCTTCCCCAGACACCCCCTGCTGTATTCACACCTGCACAAACGAACCAAAGGAGGGGACCCAACTCTGGAGTAGGGTTGCTCCCTCTTAGCAGATTAGTTGTAGAGATGGCCCGATACCATTTTTTGCTTCCCGATACCGATTCCGATACCTGAACTTGTGTATCGTCCGATACCGAGTACCGATCCGATACCAGTGTGTCATATATTTTATTATGTTTTAACAGCTGTATACTACTATCTCTGTATGGATGTGATATGATGTATAACAGCTGTATACTACTATCCCTGTATGATGACATGATGTATAACAGCTGTATACTACTATCTCTGTATGATGATATGATGTATAACAGCTGTATACTACTATCCCTGTATGGATGTGATATGATGTATAACAGCTGTATACTACTATCTCTGTATAGATGTGATATGATATATAACAGCTGTATACTACTATCCCTGTATAGATGTGATATGATGTATAACAGCTGTATACTACTATCCCTGTATAGATGTGATATGATATATAACAGCTGTATACTACTATCTCTGTATGATGATATGATGTATAACAGCTGTATACTACTATCTCTGTATGGATGTGATATGATGTATAACAGCTGTATACTACTATCTCTGTATAGATGTGATATGATGTATAACAGCTGTATACTACTATCTCTGTATAGATGTGATATGATGTATAACAGCTGTATACTACTATCTCTGTATAGATGTGATATGATATATAACAGCTGTATACTACTATCTCTGTATGGATGTGATATGATGTATAACAGCTGTATACTACTATCTCTGTATGGATGTGATATGATTTCTATCTTTGTGAAACATGAACAAACACAAACAATGAATGCCACAGAACTTTCTTTTATTCTCCAGTTTGACAGTCAGTTATAACGGAAGAAGAACATAAATAAACTACTTTAATGTAGATTTTCTTCAGGGCTTTATTACGTGGTATCGGATCGGTGCATAAACTCCAGTACTTCCCGATACCGATACCAGCGTTTTAGGCAGTATCGGAGCCGACACCGATACTGGTATCGGAACATCTCTAATTAGTTGACTAATCGGTGGTTCTGGTCTTAGTCAACTTAGATCTCTTTAGTCCATTAGTCATGTTTGATGCTTTTTTTCATGCTGAATGACTTATTTCCAAGAAAGGTACGAGAACATCTCTGGTAAACACAAGAACTAAAGTGGTGCTTTTAGCATGACTCTTTGTGGAGAAACTCAGATTTACAGATCTGTCGATTAAATCAACTAATCGATTAGTCGGTACGATTGAATGAGTGTTAGTGGACTGAGAATTTCTCCAATCGAGCACAGCCCTACTCTGGAGACAGTGAACCGAACTTAATGAGGCCGGTGTGAAAGCACCCTAAAAGAAATCGACTGAAAATGTCCCTTTGAAACTTCATTTACACAAATGTATACTGAACAAAATTATTATTTTGCTTTTGGCCCCATTTTTCATGAGCTGAACTCAAAGATCTAAGACTGTTTTCTATGTACGCAAAAGGCCTATTTCTCTCAAATATTGTTCACCAATCTGTCTAAATCTGTGTGAGTGAGCCCTTCTCCTTTGCCGAGATAATCCATCCACCTCACAGGTGTGGCACATCAAGATGCTGATTAGACAGCAGGATCATTGCACAGGTGTGCTTTCGGCTGGACACAATAATGCTACGTTTCCACGTGGCCGGCTATTTTCATAAACGGACATTTCAACCTCTCCATTTTCAAAAATAACATCGTGCACAGCTGTTAGTTTTCAGAAAAGTGTTCGTTTACACGTCCCCGTGTATATATATATATATATATATATATATATATATATATATATATGCCGTCAATGCAGCCGAGAGCACGCCAAACCTGTAGGTGGCGGTGTAAACGCGAAGCTCAAGCCCACGTTAGCCAATCAGAATCCAGAAAATAGCAATAACAGCAACCAATCACTTCCTCTCTTTCTCTCTCTCTCGGCTGCCTAAACCTCCGTTTGTCTCAGTTTACGTGCAAACGAAGATCTCAAAAATCTCCACTCTGGCCGGAGTTTTTAGAAAGACTCGGTTTCAGAGGAGAATTCCCCGTTAGCGTGTAAAGGAAGGACACAAACGAAGGGACATGTCTCCGTTTGTAAAAAAATAACCACGTACGTGTAAAGAGGGTCTAAAATGTGCAGTTTTACTGTATTGGAGTGTTGTTAACAACAAACTAACACAGATTTAGACAGATTTGTGAAGAGTATTTGAGATAAATAGGCCTTTTGTGTACATAGAAAAAGTCTTGGATCTTTGAGTTCAGCTCGTGTAAAAATGGGGACAAAAACAAAAGTGTTGCGTTTCTAATTTTGTTCAGTGTATTGTCGTGGTGGAAACTTTACCAAAACTCATTCTGCTTTTTCCACCACGTCTCACAGTCTCGACACCAACAGCAGAACAAGTTCCCTCACTTTTCTTTCATTCATTCAGCTATTCCCGCAGGTTAAGCTGCTGTAACAGCTGGACAGTTTTCTCGTCCTGCTGTTTTCTCTCCACATAAGAGCATTCTTTAGCTCAGGCTCTGCAGACTTTGGGAGATGTATATACAAGAGATGAGCTGCACAGCTGTAAGGCAGTTGTCTGCATTTCCTGCCCAGGTGGAAACATTTCCTGTGCGAGGGGCCCACGGGCGGCGTTGGCTTACAATACGCCACGCTGAAGAAACTGACTGAACTGTCTCAAACTCTGCAAGTCCACATGGGAAACTGCTTAATGATATGATATGTACAAAAGCATTTAACCCTTCTGTTGTCCTTGGGTCAAATTTTGGTTTCCTTCAACCAAATTGTCAAAAATAATAACGCGGATGGTTCCATACAGCGCTCTTCACAAGTTAAATAAATGATCAGTTCACTACTTTTAGTGAATTTGGGTGTTTCAGTCCATTTTAAAGCATTTGGAGAAAAAAAATGATAAAAGAACGTCAGAAAAAGTGACGAAAATGTGGTGAAAAAAGCTTCAAAAACGTGGGACAAAAACAAAACCTTGAAATAAAGCGCAGAAGAAATCAACAAAGACATCGGAAAAAGCGACAAAAAACGTGGGGAAAAAAAAGCTTAAAAACGGACCAAAGCTATAGTGGCAACCAAAAAAAAATAATTTTTAAATTTCGACCCAGAAAAACTAAAAGTCGCAGGTCGACAGGAAGACAACACAAGGGGTTAAGAGGTAGTAACCTGCTGCCAAGAAGCTCTTTTCCGATGCCTTTGGCTTGCACAAAGTCCTCTTCCCGAATAGGTAGTTTAGTTTGGTACACGGAGAACCAGACGCTGTACAACGAACCACCCAGGCCCTCTGAGCGACGGCTGAACAAGAGAAGAAGAAACCAGCGCTCCGTCCATCCAGACGCCTCTTCAACATTACGGCACAAATCTTTTGTATTTGTGTTCCAGCTCCGACTACGTGAGCTCCGTCTCGGTGTAACGTAGAGTTTTTCCCTGCGGGTCTCTACGACAGCCAATCACAGACATTAGTCAGATCCCGGCGCACGAAAACAACCAGATGTTAAGAACAGCTTCCTCCCCCACCGCCATCGCTCTACTGAACACTTGATAAGTGGGGGTCATCCCCTCTTTGGCCACTAGACCCTCTTCTCTACACATTACATACCTTATCATTCCGATATGCATCTTTGCACACTACTTTGCACTATTACTTAATGTAATGTAATGTAATATTTAATGTTAAAACACTTAACCGGAAATGCCCCCGCCGCCTCTGAAAATCTGACGAAAATCTTTTAAACTGACCTTTGTTGATCTGAAGTGAAGACAGATTCAGCAACTGCACGGCCTATTTCTCTCTTAAAGGTCCCATGACTTGGTGCTCTTTGGATGCTTTTAAATAGGCCTTAGTGGTCCCCTAATACTGTATCTGAAGTCTCTTTTATATAGACCTTAGTGGTCCCCTAATACTGTATCTGAAGTCTCTTTTATATAGACCTTAGTGGTCCCCTAATACTGTATCTGAAGTCTCTTTTATATAGACCTTAGTGGTCCCCTAATACTGTATCTGAAGTCTCTTTTATATAGACCTTAGTGGTCCCCTAATACTGTATCTGAAGTCTCTTTTATATAGACCTTAGTGGTCCCCTTAGTGGTCCCCTAATACTGTATCTGAAGTCTCTTTTATATAGACCTTAGTGGTCCCCTAATACTGTATCTGAAGTCTCTTTTATATAGACCTTAGTGGTCCCCTAATACTGTATCTGAAGTCTCTTTTATATAGACCTTAGTGGTCCCCTAATACTGTATCTGAAGGATACAGTATTATATATAGACCTTAGTGGTCCCCTAATACTGTATCTGAAGTCTCTTTTATATAGACCTTAGTGGTCCCCTAATACTGTATCTGAAGTATCTTTTATATAGACCTTAGTGGTCCCCTAATACTGTATCTGAAGTCTCTTTTATATAGACCTTAGTGGTCCCCTAATACTGTATCTGAAGTCTCTTTTATATAGACCTTAGTGGTCCCCTAATACTGTATCTGAAGTCTCTTTCCCGAAATTCAGCCTTGGTGCAGAATTACAGCCACTAGAGCCAGTCCCACAATGAGCTTTCCTTAGGATGTGCCATTTCTGTGTCTGCAGCTATTGATGAGGAGATGGGGGGGGGGCAAGGTGGAGGGTGGGGGTGTGGTCTTGACCAACTACCATTTTGCTTGTTTGAAAGCCATGATGTCTCTTTCTCTCTCTCTCATGGGGGGGCAAATTCTCTGGGCGGGCAAAGCTGAGAAAAGGGAGGTAACCTTTCCCCTTATGACCTCATAAGGAGAAGATTCCTGATTGGTCCATCTGAGCTTTCATTTTCTCAAAGGCAGAGCAGGATACCCAGGGCTCGGTTTACACCTATCACCATTTCTAGCCACTGGAGGACCATAGGCAGGCTGGGGGAACACATATTATTGTTAAAAATAAAAGTGAAATTTTCATGCCATGGGACCTTTAAAATGTTTTCAGAAACACGTTTCCGTGAACTATTTTCGTAAAATCTGAGATCGTATTCTGAACGAGCCGCCCGTTACGCTCTGTTGTGAAATCCGGGAGAGGCCAGACCCACGTGAGGCGATCGTCCAATCAGCTGCCGGTCCACGTCCCTTGGTCCCGCCCCCTTTCCGCTCCATTCCACCTGCACGATCTGTTCTGCGCATGCGCAACGTTAGTTTAGCTAATAGCTAATTCGGCGGACGGGAAGCTAACGTTAGTTTAGCTAACGGTTAATTTGGCTAACCGCTAGCTGATTGTAGCGGTCTGCCGTTAGCCTCCACAGTTAAGCTAACGTTAGTTTAGCCAACAGCTAATTCGGCTAACCGCTAGCTGAGACAGCATGCAATAACTTTAAAAGACCCTCAAAATAAAACTTGAAAATAAACGTTAACATATATAACAGCTGTTACGTCAGCTCTACTTGTGCTCATTTAAAATCCAATCACTCAACACTCGTCTTTATTGTTACTATAAAGTCTTAATGTTGCTGTAGCCTGTTTCTCTCGTTATGTTTGATTTAACGTTATTTTAGACCAAATCTAGCTGTCCGTTCTGCCTGCACGATCCGTTCTGCGCATGCGTTATTTTAGACTGAAGGCTGTCGGCTAGCGGTTAGCCGAATTAGCCGTTAGCTATCCCGGTGGAGGCTAGCGGATCGTGCCGGTGGAACGGATCGGGTACCGACAGCGTCCGTCGTTCCACACTGAACTTGTCACCCGTTTTCAGGGGGGTACATCCGGGTACTTTCAGTGCTCTGACTTTTTGCTTTATCTCCACGATATACTTAAAACTCAGCGCTTGAAGTGGGCAAAGCAGGAGACACTTTGAGACACAGCCCCATGTGCACTTGTCTTGATGTTATCTCTTTGAGTTTTGTATTGCTGTATTCATTTTTATTGTTTTATTAATATTGTGTTGTGCCTCTGTTGTATGTTATTGTTTATTCACAGACTGATGTTCAGCACTTTGGTCAACAGTGTTGTTTTTAAAGTGCTTTATAAATAAAGGTGGATTGGATTGGATTATCTCGACTCACCCCGACACACCCGGCCGTCGCCCACGAACCCCGTCAGGCATGAGCAGACGAACGCCGAGCCCCCGGTGTAGCTGCAGAGCGCCCGGTCGGCGGCGTCGCAGTCGTGGCTTCCCCTCTGACAGTGGTCCACCGGGCGGGTCTCCTCTGGGGGGGGGAGACAGACAGACGACATGTTAGCCACGTTACGTTACGGGTGGAACAGGAGAGTAGTGCTGAGTCTCAAACCGCACACTTCTGTCAGTATGCTGCTAATGGTCACTGACTACTTCCTGCCGTAGTGCCACTTCGGATGGTTAGTGTCGTCCCAAACGGACCACTTACGTTAAAACACTCGCCCCGCCGCCTCTGAAAATCTGACGAAAATCTCTTAAACTGACCTTTGTTGAGCTGAGATGAAGATTCAGCAACTGCACGGCCTGTTTCTCGCTTAAAATGTTTTCAGAAACACGTTTCGGTGAACTATTTTCGTAAAAAACGAGATTGTATTCTGAACGAGCCGTCGTTATTCTCTGTTGTAAAATCCGGAAACCCCCTGGCTT
>NC_041332.1:3587160-3619660 GCF_004354835.1 Perca flavescens
CTAAAAGGATCTTACTCTTTAACTAAAAGGTCTATCTCTGTAGGGATCCATCCCATAATGTTGTCAGTTACGGTTCTAGTTCTGGTTCTGGGTGCGGACGGCCCTTTATTCTTTGTAAAGCTTGTTTGTTCAGGAAGCTATTACTCAACTACTGCCATCACACGTCGCCTGTGCGTGTTTATATCTCGGAGGTGTGAGCGTGCAGGGGGGGGATTGTGTTACCGTGGCAATAGCGTCCATCTCCGGTGAATCCGGCCGAACACTGGCAGGTGAAGTGGAGGCCGTCGCCGGGCCGGCACGCGGCGTTGATGTCGCAGCCGTGTCTGCCGGTGAAACATGGGTTCTGCTCCGGAAGACCACCTGGGGAAACGTACAAGACGAGAAAAACTTGAGCGTCCGAGCGTCAGTTCCCGACGACAACACGGTCTCGTCAGCTGGTCAACTTCGCTCGCGCCTAAATGGCTACACCAAAACGCGGCGCCTTACTCAAAGCCGCTTTAGTTTGCTCCTTCAGTTCAGTTCGGTTCAATTTTATTCATACAGCACGTTTAAAAACAACCATAGTTGACCAAAGTGCTTAACAAGCTCCAAAAATCCAAGCAGTAGTAAACACAAACAAAGCACAATATACAATACACAATAACTAACAGTAGAAAAAAGAATAAGGTCAAGATGTCAAAGCTCACCTTGAATTGAAAGCCAATGAATAAAAGTGAGAGCTGTGTCCGGGTTCTCGGTAGTAAGTCGGACTCGTTTCAGGTGAGGGTTGGCCTCCGCCAGGGCTGCGCTTTGTCACCAATCCTGTTTGTAATATTTATGGACAGGATATCGAGGCGTAGTCGGGGTGGGGAGGGGTTGCAGTTTGGTGGGCTGGGGATCTCATCGCTGCTCTTTGCAGATGATGTGGTCCTGATGGCATCATCGGCCTGCGACCTTCAGCACTCACTGGATCGGTTCGCAACCGAGTGTGAAGCGGTTGGGATGAGGATCAGCACCTCTAAATCGGAGGCCATGGTTCTCAGCAGGAAACCGATGGAATGCCTTCTCCAGGTAGGGAATGAGTCCTTACCCCAAGTGAAGGAGTTCAAGTACCTTGGGGTTTTGTTCATGAGTGAGGGGACAATGGAGCGGGAGATTGGTCGGAGAATCGGCGCAGCGGGTGCGGTATTGCATTCAATCTATCGCACCGTTGTGGACGAAAAGAGAGCTGAGCCAGAAGGCAAAGCTCTCGATCTACCGGTCAGTTTTCGTTCCTACCCTCACCTATGGTCATGAAGGCTGGGTCATGACCGAAAGAACGAGATCCAGGGTACAAGCGGCGAAATGGGTTTCCTCAGGAGGGTGGCTGGCGTCTCCCTTAGAGATAGGGTGAGAAGCTCAGTCATCCGTGAGGAGCTCGGAGTAGAGCCGCTGCTCGCTTGCGTCGAAAGGAGCCAGTTGAGGTGGTTCGGGCATCTGGTAAGGATGCCCCTGGGCGCCTCCCCCTGGGAGGTGTTCCAGGCACGTCCAGCTGGGAGGAGGCCTCGGGAAGACCCAGGACTAGGTGGAGGGATTATATCTCCAACCTGGCCTGGGAACGCCGATCCCCAGTCGGAGCTGGTTAATGTTGCTCGGGAAAGGGAAGTTTGGGGTCCCCTGCTGGAGCTGCTCCCCCCGCGACCCGACACCGGATAAGCGGACGAAGATGGATGGATGGATGGATGAATAATAGTGGGTCTTAAGCATGGACTTGAGTGTTTCAGCGGTCCGAGGTGTTCTTACATGAACAGGTAGACTATTCCAGAGGTTAGGAGCAGCCAATGAAAAGGCTCGCTCACCTGTTGTTTTGTAACCTGGATCTGGGCACACCGAAGAGCAATTTATTCAACAAAATGTCCTAAAGGATTTTTATTGTCTGTGTAGTTCTTGACCTTTTAAATGGACCTGACAGAACTTCCATTCACCGACCAGAGAGGGACAGGTGCTACTGTGTTGTACAGCCCGGCCGATATTAGGCATTTTCCAAACAATCGGTATCTGCATTTATAATAGCCGATTTCTTTTATATTTATTTTTTATTTAAATATTAATTCGTCCGAATAATTTATAGTTAACAAATAAATGATTCTGAATACTTTTAAAAATAAAATAAAAACGGACGAAAGCCCCTTCAACCACGTTCTGAGTGTTGGCGATGCATAGTTTGTCCGCCAGAGGGCGCTCTACTCTACAACCTCCTTGTTGGGCAACTCTCTGATTTTATTTTAAGTTTCATATCTTAAGTTTGTATTGTTACGCATTGTATTCATCAGAACTTTCATATATCTTGATGTTCCTCTGTTCTGTTGTGACAATAAAACATTAGCGTATTATTTTAGAGGACTCATAAATAACTAATGTTAGGGAAATCTGTTTATGTTTGTTAGGTTTTTTTAATATATATATCAGTCGATCCATCGGAATATCGGATTTTTAAATCACCATATATTTTAACGATATCGGCCTTAAAAATCCTTTATCGGTCGCGCTCTACTGTATTGTGTCAACAGTTATCTTCATGTAATATTGTATGTGCCGTTTTATTAGCGGGGTGCAAATGATCCCCCAAAACAAGTTCCTTCCTGAGACTATTTAGCAGCTCCTTCTGGAGCTTAGCCCCGCCAAAGGGTTGGTGTAAAGGTACCATGACTTGGTGCTCTTTGGATGCTTTTATATAGGCCTTAGTGGTCCCCTAATACTGTATCTGAAGTCTCTTTATATAGACCTTAGTGGTCCCCTAATACTGTATCTGTAGTCTCTTTATATAGACCTTAGTGGTCCCCTAATACTGTATCTGTAGTCTCTTTTATATAGACCTTAGTGGTCCCCTAATACTGTATCTGAAGTCTCTTTATATAGACCTTAGTGGTCCCCTAATACTGTATCTGTAGTCTCTTTATATAGACCTTAGTGGTCCCCTAATACTGTATCTGAAGTCTCTTTTATATAGACCTTAGTGGTCCCCTAATACTATATCTGAAGTCTCTTTATATAGACCTTAGTGGTCCCCTAATACTGTATCTGAAGTCTCTTTTATATAGACCTTAGTGGTCCCCTAATACTGTATCTGAAGTCTCTTTATATAGACCTTAGTGGTCCCTAATACTGTATCTGAAGTCTCTTTTATATAGACCTTAGTGGTCCCCTAATACTGTATCTGAAGTCTCTTTATATAGACCTTAGTGGTCCCCTAATACTGTATCTGTAGTCTCTTTATATAGACCTTAGTGGTCCCCTAATACTGTATCTGAAGTCTCTTTATATAGACCTTAGTGGTCCCCTAATACTGTATCTGAAGTCTCTTTTATATAGACCTTAGTGGTCCCCTAATACTGTATCTGAAGTCTCTTTTATATAGGCCTTAGACCTAATACTGTATATGTAACCTAACTTAACCTAACTTAGTATGTAACCTCCGAGCTCCCCCACGTATCCCAGAATGCATCTGTGGACAAAGAGTCCGTGTCCTCTTGTTCAGACGTTCACCTCCTTGCAGGAAACACGACGCAGATGTTCCACTTTTTTGGCAACAAACTCTCGGCTGAGTTGTGTTTGCTTGTGTAACTCCTCCCCCCCCCCCTACTGCACTTTTACCATTAACCCCCCTTCCCCCGCTGCCCCCTCCCCCCCTCCCACTGTGTCCTGGAGGTTGGTACCCCCACCCCCCGTCCCGCCAACGCTCTCACAGCTGAGGAAATACAGCCGGCCTCAGGTTACTGTTTGTCCTCCTCTGATGTCCCACTGCAAACACTGAACTGTCGGAGGCGTGTTTGGGTGCATTCCTCCGGGTAATAACACACGTTTGTACTCCGATCGTCCACCCCCTCACCCCCTCAGAGACAGTTAGGAGACCTTAACCATCCGATAACACGGAGGCAGCCTGCACTTACGTCCTGTCTAGTGTCAGAACATGTGCAGTACAGAGATGCCTACCACACAAGAAAGCACTGTCTCTCAAACGTTTGTTCAACAACGTTCCCCTCTTTGAATTGTGTGTTTAAGCCAAGTACCCCCCCTTCCCCCCCCCGCCCCCCTCCCGACCAGCGGCGATCATTTTTGGTAGAAAACAAAGTCTCTATGAATTAGATTTATTGGGATCTCCATTAGCTGGCGCCGTAGCCACAGCTATTCTTCCTGGAGTCCACCCAACTTGTGCAGCTATACTCTGACGTGCATCATTACATTAACCACATTTTTAAAGGCTTTCTAAAAGACCTTGCAGAAAGGCAGTCTGTCTGTCATTGTTTTTAAATTGATTTCAGGACCCAGATTTTCTTTATGATGACATTGGTGTTCGAATATGTTGAGTGAAAGTGTGATGTACAGTACAGGCCAAAAGTTTGGACACACCTTCTCATTCAATGCGTTTCCTTTTTATTTTCATGACTATTTACATTGTAGATTCTCACTGAAGGCATCAAAACTATGAATGAACACATATGGAATTATGTACTTAACAAAAAAGTGTGAAATAACTGAAAACATGTCTTATATTTTAGATTCCTCAAAGTAGCCACCCTTTGCTTTTTTATTAATAAGGGAATAAATTCCACTAATTAACCCTGACAAGGCACACCTGTGAAGGTAAAACCATTTCAGGTGACTACCTCATGAAGCTCATTGAGAGAACACCAAGGGTTTGCAGAGTTATCAAAAAAAGCAAAGGGTGGCTACTTTGAAGAATCTAAAATATAAGACATGTTTTCAGTTATTTCACACTTTTTTGTTAAGTACATAATTCCATATGTATTCATTCATAGTTTTGATGCCTTCAGTGAGAATCTACAATGTAAATAGTCATGAAAATAAAAAGGAAACGCATTGAATGAGAAGGTGTGTCCAAACTTTTGGCCTGTACTGTGTGTTTTTATTTTGTTATTGTCTTTGTATTTATTGAAACCTAGCTGCTGCCACTTGCCAGGAGCCTCTCGTAAAAGAGATTTGTAATCTCAAGGAGTTTTTTCCTGGTTAAATAAAGGTTTGAATGAATGAATGACATACAACCACAACCACCGGTACCTGTTTTCATTGACGATGGATAGGTTCCTCAGAAAGTACCTTACTATGGCAGTGACACATTTTCGCTGTGTGATCGCTCTGTGCATATAGTCACATTCACAGTTTGGTCCCCATAAAGCCCTAAAAATGTCAGCAAAAAAGTTCCTCAGCCATCATAGACCAAAAAAAGCCCAAAAAGAAAACAAAAAAGCCCCCTCAAAAACTAGGTGAGCCAAAATTGATTGTGAACCAAAATTGTTATGGAGGGCCAGATCAAAATCTGCAAGTGGCCAGTAATGTAATGTAATGGACAATTCCACTTCTAACCTGTAGGGGGACCCGAAGCGGGAAACGTTCTCTACTGTTGCTTTAAGAGTGGTCATAAATATGGTAGGGCTGCTCGATTATGGAAAAAAACATTTCGGTCAATATTGAAATCACGATAATTTGACACGATTGCACGTTGATTGCACGTTGACTTCTGGAAAGATGTTGCAATTATTGAACTTAAAAAAACAGCGGAAAAAGTTAAATAAATCAACCGTTAAAAAAACATACATCTGTGAAATTTGCCTCAATACTTGTCCTATTTAAAGTTTATTTTTTCATTCAGAACACACGAGAGAAAATAAGAGTTTATTTGCAAAACGTAACGAGCTAAATAATTGTTTTTCTCGATTATTCTGTTTTTGTGATCGTTGGGAGCCGAAATCATAATCACGATTAAATTTTGATTAATTGCACAGCCCTAAAATATGGTCAAATATATAAATATATGGGTGTAAATTGTCACTTTGTTGTCCTCCTTTGTCTATCGCACGGCTTATTTACAGAAACTTATTAACTAATTTAAGTTCTAATTATTATATTTTTCAAAGCTAATTTAGTGGTTTCTCCTTTTGGATTTCAGACTTTAGGATTAGGACTTTTTTTTATTGGTTTCTCATTCATTTTTTGGGGGGTTTTATGTCATTAACTTTTCCAGTAAAAGATTATTTTTAGGGGTGCAGACTCACCGTGGACCGAGCCGATCTTGTTGCTCATGGCGTAGCGGATCAGATGGTTGTCCGCGTCGAACATCACGAAGATCTGGTCCACGGTGAGCTGCTGGGTGGCGGGCGCGGCCGCCTCGGCGTGGGGGCAGCTCTGGAAGCTGATGGTCTGGCGCCATTGGTAGCTCCGGGTCTGTGCGCCGCCGCCGCCGCGGGGGGTGACGGTGTAGTCACGGTTGGAGGAGGAAGTGATGACTGACAGGAGGAGATGCAGAAGATCAAGTTTACACCCAGTAAGAAATGTAAATGGACTGTAGTCATACAGCGTTTTTCTAGTCTTAACGACTACTCAAAGCGCCTTTACATAGTACAGGAACCGTTCTAGGGCTGTCCTCGACTAAAGAACTCCTTAGTCGACTAACACTTATAGGATTTTGTCGACTAATTGATTAGTTGATTTAATTGTCAGAGCTGTGCGCTTTGAGAGGTGGTTAAGACTAGAAAAGCACAATATAAATGTAGTTAATTAACCATCTGTAAAACTGAGTTTCTCCACAATTAATCCTGCAAAAGCACCACTTTAAATCTTGTGTTTACCATAAATGTGCTCACAAGTTTCTTGGAAATGAGTAATTAAGCATTAATAAGCATAAAAAATGACTAATCGACTAAAGAAATCTTAGTCGACTAAGACCAAAACTACCGATTAGTCGACTAATCGACTAAGAGGTGGCAGCCCTAGAGTTCACACACAGTCACACTCCGATGGCACAGCAATGGGGGGCACCTCGGGGTTTCGGTGGTTGGTGGTTTAAGCCCCCAACGTCGCTAGGATTAGGCAGGGTAGAGGTAGAAGTAGGGCTGGGCGATATGGAGAAAATCAGATATCACAATATTCTTGACCACATACCTCGATATCGATACTGTGACGATATTTTAGGGATGACAATTGGTGCTTTAACAAAATATCTTCACACTTGCATTTTAGATAAGTAATCATCAGTAATGTGGACATAACGTCTAAGTGGGGATAATAGAAGAGTTACAACAGTCTGGTAAGTTCAGAAAAGTACATCACTTTACTGTAATGCAGCCTTTAAAACCAGGAAAAGACACTTATGTCATATCAAGATATTACAATATCCAAAATCTAAGATGATATCTAGCCTCATATCACGATATCGATATAATATCGATAGACTGAGTCGTTGTTTTGGCTTTAGTTCCAACTGCAATGTTTAATTTTAAATGAATGTAGCCTACTGGCAGTCTGGTGGACGTGGGTGCTCGGCACCTATGTATACAACTAAGGGAGCAGGATGAGCTTATATTTGGATTCAAATCTAAAAAAACAGCTGTTTTATTTGGTGCCCAAAGTTGTGCACGGAGGTCATCAGTCCTTACGGTTCGTGTCGTACTGGTAGATCTCTTTGTAGGGGCTGATCTGGACGGAGGATCCCAGCGGGACGGCAGGCACGCGCCCCTCCAGCTCGGTGGTCACCCCCAGGTGGTCGTGTTCGTCGATTCCCGTGAACTGCTGCTTGATGCTCAGACGCTCGTTACCGGGCTGGAAGATCACCTCGGCCTGCCGCGAGAACACGCCGCCTGCGTGCACGCGAGGGGGAGAGAACACGTGAGGGTCCGAACTGTATTTCTGTAAGTTGAGCTTAAAGCAGTTTGTTACCAAGTCAAACATCCAAATGTCAGTTTAAAGTGCTCATATTCTGCTCATTTTCAGGTTCATAATTGTATTGTAGAGGTTGTACCAGAATAGGTTTACGTGGTTTAATTTTTCAAAAAACACCATATTTTTGTTGTACTGCACATTGCTGCAGCTCCTCTTTTCACCCTGTGTTCAGGTCTCTGTTTTAGCTACATAGTGAGACCTCTCACTTCTGTTCTATCTTTGTTGGGAGTTGCTCAGTACCTAGGTAAGGACTACTAGCCAGTCAGAAGCAGAGTATGAGGGCCCTGACAGTACCTAGGTAAGGACTACTAGCCAGTCAGAAGCAGAGTATGAGGGCGTGCCCTGACAGTAGCTAGGTAAGGACTACTAGCCAGTCAGAAGCAGAGTATGAGGGCGTGCCCTGACAGTACCTAGGTAAGGACTACTAGCCAGTCAGAAGCAGAGTATGAGGGCGTGCCCTGACAGTACCTAGGTAAGGACTACTAGCCAGTCAGAAGCAGAGTATGAGGGCGTGCCCTGACAGTACCTAGGTAAGGACTACTAGCCAGTCAGAAGCAGAGTATGAGGGCCCTGACAGTAGCTAGGTAAGGACTACTAGCCAGTCAGAAGCAGAGTATGAGGGCGTGTCCTGACAGTACCTAGGTAAGGACTACTAGCCAGTCAGAAGCAGAGTATGAGGGCCCTGACAGTAGCTAGGTAAGGACTACTAGCCAGTCAGAAGCAGAGTATGTGGGCGTGTCCTGACAGTAGCTAGGTAAGGACTACTAGCCAGTCAGAAGCAGAGTATGAGGGCCCTGACAGTAGCTAGGTAAGGACTACTAGCCAGTCAGAAGCAGAGTATGAGGGCGTGTCCTGACAGTACCTAGGTAAGGACTACTAGCCAGTCAGAAGCAGAGTATGAGGGCCCTGACAGTAGCTAGGTAAGGACTACTAGCCAGTCAGAAGCAGAGTATGTGGGCGTGTCCTGACAGTAGCTAGGTAAGGACTACTAGCCAGTCAGAAGCAGAGTATGAGGGCCCTGACAGTAGCTAGGTAAGGACTACTAGCCAGTCAGAAGCAGAGTATGAGGGCGTGTCCTGACAGTACCTAGGTAAGGACTACTAGCCAGTCAGAAGCAGAGTATGAGGGCCCTGACAGTAGCTAGGTAAGGACTACTAGCCAGTCAGAAGCAGAGTATAAGGGCCCTGACAGTAGCTAGGTAAGGACTACTAGCCAGTCAGAAGCAGAGTATGAGGGCGTGCCCTGACAGTACCTAGGTAAGGACTACTAGCCAGTCAGAAGCAAAGTATGAGGGCGTGCCCTGACAGTACCTAGGTAAGGATAAAACCAAGACCAATAAACCAAGACATATTCATTCATTATCCAAATTATGATTACTTTGGTCAATATTTAACACGATTACTCACTGATTTTTGAAAAGCTGTTGCATAAATTGAACGCAAAAAAAAAAACCAGTGAAACACATTAACAAATCAACGGTGAAAACACTTTGAACTGTGAAGTTTACTAGTCAAACATAGTGTGCCAAAAAATTTTTTTTTCTGTAATCGCGATCGGAACCGGATGAACTGGACCGTCCTACATCTTTACACGACTACACGTCGGCTCACCGATGAGACTGAAGCCGTTCTGGTAGCCGGGCTGCTCCAGGGCGAAGGCCCAGCCGATGACTCCCCCGAGGGAGGACAGCGGCTGCAGGGAGGGTCCCAGGCTGTCGGGGATGTTGCTGATGGCCACGTAGGCCCGTCCGTCATTGGCTACCACGTACGAGTGCAAGTCGTTGTTACTGATCTCCACGGGCGAAGGCGAGTTCCCCACAAACACTCGACCGTTCACCTTTCCGTTCATTCTCTGTGGTTTTCCTGGAAAAAAAACGACAAAGATTTGATTCAGTAGGGCAGAAAGTTCAGTAGTTCCAGGTTAGAGTTATTAGGGTTGTCACAGTCTCGCTTTGCCAGACCTTCCTCCGCAGCGCTGCGGAGGAAGGTCTGGCTAGTCAACACTAGCATTACTGGATGGGAGAAAAACGTGCTCTGATTTATTTGCATTTCTTTAAAGCGCCCATATTATGCTCATTTTCAGGTTCATAATTGTATTTTAAGGTTGTACCAGAACAGGTTTACATGGTTTAATTATCAAAAAACACCATCTTTTAGTTGTACTGCACATTGCTGCAGCTCCTCTTTTCACCCTGTGTTCAGCTCTCTGTTTTAGCTACAGAGTGAGACCTCTTTTCTTCTTCTGTACTATCTTTGATTGCACTTGCACATGCTCAGTAGCTCAGATCGTAGATCATGTCAGCTAGCTCCATAGACAGTAAAAGAAAGCCTGTTTCTCCAACTTCAGTCAGTTCCAAGGCAGGATCAGCTGGGAGACTTCTTCTAAACGAAGTAGTTCTTTTGTAGATTATGGTGAACTAGTGTGTGATGTAGCAGTGCTTTGCTATTGAGAACAAGGTAGCATGCTATCGTTAGCTAACGCTAACGCTACGAGCTAACGGTTGCGGTTAGCCTCCTCGTTTCGGCTTGTGACGTCGCAAGCCGTGCAGATTTTGACCAACTCACCAGGAGACTGAAGGCAGGACACATTCGGAAACCGGATCTCACTCAGAACACCGTGGATGGATTTTTTTCAAAGTGTGTATGTGTGTGGAAGCACCAGAGACACAAAATAACACCCCAAATCCCAGAAAAAGTTTTATTTTTTTCATAATATGGGCACTTTAAACCAATCACAATCGCCTTGGGCGGTGCCAAATGCTTGCTCTTGGGGCTGGGGGATGGTCTCTGTACATTTTAGAGTGTGGTCTAGATCTGTGAAGTATCCTCAGATAACTTCTGCTTCTTAAACATAAAAAGTTGAAGTAATAGCGAAAATGCTTCTCACCTTCGGCGACACAGTCCTTCCCGTTACCGTAGAATCCAGGCCTACATTGGCAGCAGTACCCGTTGCTGTAATCCCGGCAGTCAGCGAAAGCTGAGCACTTGTGCCTGTTCAGGACGCACGTTTCCGAATTGTACGCGAATACTGTGAAAAAAAAAACCAAAGAACGAACCCATTTGGGTTCTATTAAAAACAAAGAAATTTTAAAAACAGAATTACCCATAGAAAGCAAATGGACAGAAAGGCTCATTAAAATAAACAAAGCAGAATGGTCAGAGTGGCAGCTATTTTTTTGCGACTGGACTAACTTTCGTGTAAACTTCCGTACAAGCCGACTTGCGGCAAGTCTCGGACGTGAGGTTTTGCAGTAATCGACAAACGGGCAGTGGAGTAGTAACCTAACGAGTAGGATTAGGCATCGAGAACCGATTCCTGAATCGTTTAAAAAATATATATATATAGCAATTGTAAGTTGCTTTGGATAAAAGCGACAGCTAAATTACATGTAACATAATGTAATGTACATTGAAAAAGCACTGTAAACCTGCAAACCACCATTGAATCAAAATAAAACTTTCCTCTTATTTGTGAAATAAGCATGTGTAGGGCTGCTCGATTATGGTAAAAAATATAAATCACGATTATTTCAGTCAATATTGAAATCACGATAATTTAACACGATTACTCGTTGACTTCTGGAAAGATGCTGTAATTACTGAATTTAAAAAGCAGTGGAAAAAGTTAAATAAATCAACAGTAAAAAAACAAAAAACACACACAACTGTGAAATTTGCCTCAATACTTGTCCTATTCCGTAACGTAATGAGCTAATTAATTGTTTTTCTCGATTATTTCTGTTTTTATGATCGTTGGGGAGCCGAAATCATAATCACAATTAAATTTCGATTAATTGCACAGCCCTAAAATATGTGACGTGTTTCAACTCCTCTTTCATCACCCCTCAAAGAATCAAATGCCCAACCTTACTAACGAGGCACAGAGCCAGCTGCTAAATGAGTCAAATTTAATAACTTAATGCTTCCGAGCAGACAAATATGACATGAGGAGTTCCCCAGGGCTCCATTCAGGGGCCTCTCCTGTTTAACGTCTACATGCTTCCACTGGCTCAGATAATGGAAAACAACGAAATGCGTTACCATAGTTATGCAGACGACACACATGATATACATAATCAGGGGACTGTGGTCCAATGCAAACACCGTGTAAGTGCATTGAACACATTTAACGAGTGGACATGCCAGAACTTTCTTAAATTAGACGAAGACAAAACTGAGGTGGTTGTTTTTGGAGCGATTAAAAGTCAGCACTCAGCTTTAATCAACAATGTTAAGAACAACGGACAAAGCCAGAAATCTTGGTGTAGTCATGGACCTTAGAGCTGAATTTTAAAAGCTACATTAAGACAATTAGGCAGTAGGGCTGCTGCCGCTGGGTCTAACTTAGGGCTGTTCAATTATGGAAAAAAAATATAATCACGATTATTTCGGTCAATATTGAAATCATGATAATTTAACACGATTAGTCGTTGAGTTCTGGAAAGATGTTGCAATTATTGTGAAATTTGCCGTAATGCTTTTCCTATTTAAACTTTATTTTTTGTCATTCAGAACACACGAGAGAAAATAAGAGTTTACTTTGCCAAACATAATGAGCTAAATAATTGTTTTTCTCGATTATTCTGTTTTTGTGATCGTTGGAAGCCGAAATCATAATCACGATTAAATTTCGATTAATTGCACAGCCCCTAGTCTAACTGTACCTCCACCTCACTTCTCTGCTGCTCCGGAGAATGTTTCCCGAGCTCTCCTCACAGCGAGCCGCGACACATTTTACGGTTATTCACCGAGACTAACTAACAACAACAACTGCCAATTTTCGGTTTTTCTACTAATCAAATGACCACGGACACCGTTCAATAGGCTTTCATTCATTGCAAAAGTTTTGATCTCTTTTTACCGTTCACATCCAGATTTTCATCTTCATCTATGACGACGATCTGGGGTTGCTGGGAGCGGGAACGTGGAGGCACTGGTTCGACTGGTTCAGGGTATCTCGGTTGGACTGGAGAGTATCTCGACTCAACGTTTTCAGGGTAGGTGTACCTCGGTTGCAAAGGCTCAGAGACGGGGTACCCGCTCTCGGTTCCCTCAGAGACGGGGTACCCACTCTCGGTTCGCTCAGAGACGGCGTACCTGCTCTCGGTTCGCTCAGGGTACCTTGGCTCAGATGTAGGGTCTCTCGGCTCAGTGCTTTCAGGGACGGTATATGTCGGTTGCAAAGGCTCAGAGACGGGGTACCCGCTCTCGGTTCCCTCAGACACGGGGTACCCACTCTCGGTTCGCTCAGAGACGGGGAACCCGCTCTCGGTTCGCTCAGGGTACCTCGGCTCAGACGTAGGGTCTCTCGGCTCGGTGGTTTCAGGGACGGTTGGTTGCAAAGGCTCAAAGCGGGGGGAACCGGTCTCAGATCGGTCAGGGTGTCTCGGCCCAGATGGCTCCGGGGACCTTGGATCAGCCCTCTCGGGTTCGCTGTACGTTGGCGTCTCCGTTTCGGGGTATTCTGCGTAATCCGGTTCCTCGGTCTCTGGTTCGACGTACTCTGCCGTGACGGGTCTGTACTCGTTGGGAGTCTCGTCCGTTGGGGACTCTTCGTTTTCTTCCGGCACCACCTGAGCTTTCTCGGTTCGGCTCGGCGACACGGTGACGGGCGGCTCGGTGGCATCTTCCTCAGGAAGGGTGGCGCCCATCCCAGGCGTAATGGCGACAAAGAACGGCGAGGAGCCGATCTCGTACACCCAAACTCCATTCTGTCCTGAGTTCGTCTTTCTGGTTGGATAAAGGAAGGAGGATAACTCAATTAAAAAGACAAGACAAGAAATGTAGCGTTTTCTGAAATTCTTCCACGTTTTGACCTTCAGGGCCACCGTATCAAATCAGTTTTGCAGTGTTTCCTTTAGGATTTGTTTTTTGCAGTGGGGGCAGGTCCGAACGCCCCCCCACCACACATGAAACGGAGCTGACACTTCGCTGCAACACAAACTAATATATTTATTGACCTCTATTCACACACACAACAAGGCATATTTTCAGTTGTGATTGAACTGTTTTTTATGAGTTACTATACAGGCCAACTTTGATCTTGACATACAGGCTAAGCATTCTGCAGCAAATAACAATAAACCCACTATTAATTACATTATCTTAATGCAGTGTCACTTCTTCAGCATTTAAATAATGCTCCTAAAATACAAACGTTAGCAATTGCTATTATATCGAATCAACAGCCACGTGCAATTTAGCTCGCAGGTGAAGAACACAAACAACAAAAATCACCTGTTAACTTAATTTAAATTTACAAGACCTATAGACTAATACAGGACCTATAGACTAATACAGGACCTATAGACGAATACAGGACCTATAGACTAATAAAAGACCTATAGACTAATAAAAGACCTATAGACTAATACAGGACCTATAGACTAACACAAGACCTATGGACTAATACAAGACCTATAGACTAATACAGGACCTATAGACTAATACAGGACCTACAGACTAATACAGGACCTATAAACTAATACAGGACCTACACACTAATACAGGACCTACAGACGAATACAAGACCTATAGACTAATACAAGACCTATTGACTAATACAGGACCTATAGACTAATACAATACCTATAGACTAATAGAAGACCTATAGACTAATAGAAGACCTATAGACTGATACAAGACCTATAGACTAATACAGGACCTATAGACTAATACAGGACCTACAGACTAATACAAGACCTATAGACTGATACAAGACCTATGGACTAATACAGGACCTACAGACTAATACAAGACCTATAGACTGATACAAGACCTATGGACTAATACAGGACCTATAGACTAATACAGGACCTACAGACTAATACAGGACCTATAAACTAATACAGGACCTACACACTAATACAGAACCTACAGACGAATACAAGACCTATAGACTAATACAAGACCTATTGACTAATACAGGACCTATAGACTAATACAATACCTATAGACTAATAGAAGACCTATAGACTAATAGAAGACCTATAGACTGATACAAGACCTATAGACTGATACAAGACCTATGGACTAATACAGGACCAGGCTTAAATGAACTGACAACATAAGTGATACGACTTACAGTTCACAAGAACGTACACACACCATGTCAACTGGCTAGTTACCCTTGTGTGTCCGCGCTATTCTCCAACATGCACTCTAACAATGCAGCCCTGTTTCTGATACCGTGGGGGGGCACAAATGTTGCCGTGGCCACAGTCAAATCAACATAGAGGAAACACTGGGTTTTGTGTATCTTTGACATTCGAGCAGATTCGTACTCAGTGAGCTCCCTGATGGAAGTCTCTTCGTCGGTGGTGGTGCGGAAGTAGGTCCCCTGTTTTTCACTCCACCACCAGCCCACCACAAGGCCTTCGTTGAAGCCAGCCTCGAGGAGCTTACTCTCGCCCCCGACTGGCGTGGAGAGGAACTGCAGTCGGTCTCGGGGGTACAGGAGGATGGCAAAGGACGACAACTCCATGGAGGCCACAACCAGCTGGAAAGTGTTTCTCTGAAAGTACAAAACAATACGTTGCTGCCATACCTGCAAACTCAGAAGGGCTGAAAAAGGTGACACATTTCTAGCGCTCTAGTGTTGTTTTTCAGACAAAGGCAGCTACAGTCCGGTGTTATAATCCTCTCCAGTGAAATACAGACACACTTTTACACCGTTTAGCTGTTAGCATTTCAATCGTGTTTACTCCAGCTGCTAGCTAACAGTAGGCTAACGTTACCTGCTGCCAAGTGTAGTGTTAACTAGCTAACGGTAGGCTAACGTTACCTGCTGCCAAGTGTAGTGTTAACTAGCTAACGGTAGGCTAACGTTACCTGCTGCCAAGTGTAGTGTTAACTAGCTAACGGTAGGCTAACGTTACCTGCTGCCAAGTGTAGTGTTAACTAGCTAACGGTAGGCTAACGTTACCTGCTGCCAAGTGTAGTGTTAACTAGCTAACGGTAGGCTAATGTTACCTGCTGTCAGGTGTAGTGTTAACTAGCTAACGGTAGGCTAACGTTACCTGCTGTAGAGCATCAGAGAGAAGCGCAGGCATTTAAGTGGCACCTAAATAAGGCACCGAAATCCGCGTTGACGGTCGGTAAGGCACTGGTGCCGTATTAGCACCGGGTCTCGGTGATTTTTGCCAAAAAGCGACTAGTTTGCAGGTATGTGTTGCAAAGGCTGTGCAATTTATCAAATTTTGACAGCGATTGTGTTTATTCGGCTCCTAACGATCACAAAAAGAGACGATTGTTTTTGCACAATTACGTGTGCAGTTTTAATTTACTCAAGCATAGTCTCCCTTTGCCAGACCTTCCTCCACGACGCTGCGGAGGAAGGTCTGGCTAGTCCACACAGCATTCCTGGATGGGAGGAAAACGTGCTCTGGTTTATTGGCATTTCTTTAAACCAATCACAATCAAAAACGTTAAAGGTAATTTTTTGTATGACGTGACTCGTGGCTTGTTTGACTTGTAGCATGGACTCGACTTGACTTGCTTCATTCTCACCACAGTGACTTGAGACTGGCTTGTGACTTGCACGTGTGACTAACTCCCACCTCGGGTGCGTAGTTCAGATACAGTATTAGGGGACCACTAAGGTCTATATAAAAGAGACTTCAGATACAGTATTAGGGGACCACTAAGGTCTATATAAAAGAGACTTCAGATACAGTATTAGGGGACCACTAAGGTCTATATAAAAGAGACTTCAGATACAGTATTAGGGGACCACTAAGGCCTATATAGAAAGAGACTTCAGATACAGTATTAGGGGACCACTAAGGTCTATATAAAGAGACTTCAGATGCAGTATTAGGGGACCACTAAGGTCTATATAAAAGAGACTTCAGATACAGTATTAGGGGACCACTAAGGTCTATATAAAGAGACTTCAGATGCAGTATTAGGGGACCACTAAGGTCTATATTAAAGAGACTTCAGATACAGTATTAGGGGACCACTAAGGTCTATATAAAAGAGACTTCAGATACAGTATTAGGGGACCACTAAGGTCTATATAAAAGAGACTTCAGATACAGTATTAGGGGACCACTAAGGTCTATATAAAAGCATCCAAAGAGCACCATGTAATGGGACCTTTAAATATTGAAGTTAATTTGCAAATGTGTGCCAAGCATGTACAGCTATCTTTAATTGCAATGTTAGGGCGGTTCCTTTTTCTATCCCACCTGTGCATTTTATTATTATGTCATTGTTTATTTCTTCTTCTTTATTTCATATGCACAAATAAAGAATACAAGGCCACATCTCTGACCCTTCCCACCTTAGTGTCCGGTCCGTCTCCTCGTCCGGGCGTCCCCCGGGCGGCCACGTTCTCCCAGGTGACGACGAGTACGCCGGCGGGCTGCTCCACGTCGTCTCTGGGGAACGCTCGCCTGACGTGTTCGGCGGTTCGATTCCGCGCCCCGGGGCTGCTGTCCCACCTGAAGTGGACCTTCCCCCGTCCGTCGCTGTCGTCCAGGTCGCCCAGCAGGGCGGCGATCATCTTGAAACTGGCGGGCATCTTCCCGAGGTACTGCTCCTCGGACGGAGGCTCCACCACGGACACAAATCCATTTGTGTTTATCTGCAACAAAAGACGGAAGGGTTATTGTCGAAGAAGGGTCTAAGTGAGGGTTAATGCCCGACGAGATGTGGTGGTCAGAGAACGAGTTGGAAATAATAAATCCACATTTCCTTTTTGATTTAATGTAGCGCATTCATTTAGAACAGTAAACAGACAGTTTCACCGGAACTCCTTTAGTAGGTGTCATATATCACTTTTTAATGGACACCCTGCAGCCAATCAGAATTGAGTATTCACCCAGACCAAATGGACAGATTGGAACTCTCTTCCAGGTCATATTGCTAAAATTCAAAATATTATGAGTTTTAAAAAACAAATAAAAGGATTTTTTATGTTAACTTATATTGGTAGATAGAGTATATTGTATGTGTATGTAGAGGTATATGTGTGTGTGCATGTATATGTCCATATGTGAGTGTGTATATATGTATATTTGTGTTTTATGAGAATTTGCTGTCTCGGTGTAGGATTGTTTGTTTATTCATGTTATGTGTTATGTGTGGAACCCCAGGAAGAGTAGCGGATGCATTTGTTGCATTAGCTAATGGGGATCCTAATAAAAGAAAAAGAAAAAAGAAAGACCATGGTATAATAACTAATAACTACCGAGTCAGTTTGGTCATTTCCGCCACTCGGTTTATATCATCGTGAACTGAAAGTCTTTTGTCTTTTGCTACGTTTACACCTCGCGTCCACACTACTGTGGGCGTTTCCGAACCCCGAAAACTTTAAGATTCGGAAACACTGCTTTGGTTTGAAAACTCCAGGGTTAGGGCTGTGCAATTAATCGAAATGTAATCGTGATTATGATTTTCGGCTCCCCAACGATCACAAAAACAGAAATAATCGAGAAAAGCAATTATTTAGCTCGTTACGTTTTGCCAAGTAAACTCTTATTATTTTCTCTTGTGTGTTCTGAATGAAAAAATAAAGTTTAAATAGGAAAAGTACTACATCAAAATTTCACAGACGTATGTGTTTTTTTTACTGTTGATTTATTTAACTTTTTCCACTGTTTTTTAAGTTCAATAATTACATCTTTCCAGAAGTCAACGAGTAATTGTGTTAAATAATCGTGACAGCTGTCTGTCTCTCTCTGTCTGTCTCTCTGTCTGTCTCTGATGCTTACAGACCTTTCAGTAACAGCTGTCTGTCTCTCTCTGTCTGTCTCTCTCTGTCTGTCTCTCTGTCTGTCTCTGATGCTTACAGACCTTTCAGTAACAGCTGTATGTCTCTCTGTCTGTCTGTCTCTCTGTCTGTCTCTGATGCTTACAGACCTTTCAGTAACAGCTGTCTGTCTCTCTCTGTCTGTCTGTCTCTCTGTCTCTGTCTTACAGACCTTTCAGAACAGCTGCTCTCTCTGTCTGACTGTCTTTCAGTAACAGCTGTCTCTCTCTCTGTCTGTCTCTCTGTCTGTCTATGATGCTTACAGACCTTTCAGTAACAGCTGTCTGTCTCTCTCTGTCTGTCTGTCTCTCTGTCTGTCTCTGATGCTTACAGACCTTTCAGTAACAGCTGTCTGTCTCTCTCTGTCTGTCTCTCTGCCTTGTCTTCGCTCCAAGGTAATCAATCCCTGCTCTTACTTTTCACCGTTGCTGTTCTGTCTCCAAAGTATTTTCTCTAGTTTTTAACTTTAACATCCATGATTTTCAACCGCAGAGTAACGCCAGACAGACAATCTACATGCCCAGTGTGTCCCCTGCAACGCTCCCAGAATGCATTGCCCCGCTGCTCCCACAGAAATGAATGGCAAGCGTTGAAACGTAGTAGTTTAACATGAAACAGCCCCGAAATCACCATCACCAAACTCCACCAGACTCCATGTAAATAATCGGGACTTTTAGCGTGTGTAGAGCCAGCATATCTCCACCAGACTCCATGTAAATAATCAGGACTTTTAGCGTGTATAGAGCCAGTATATCTCCACCAGACTCCGTGTAAATAATCAGGACTTTTAGCGTGTATAGAGCCAGCATATCTCCACCAGACTCCATGTAAATAATCAGGACTTTTAGCGTGTATAGAGCCAGCATATCTCCACCAGACTCCATGTAAATAATCAGGACTTTTAGTGTGTATAGAGCCAGCATATCTCCACCAGACTCCATGTAAATAATCAGGACTTTTAGTGTGTATAGAGCCAGCATATCTCCACCAGACTCCATGTAAATAATCAGGACTTTTAGCGTGTATAGAGCCAGCATATCTCCACCAGGCTCCATGTAAATAATCAGGACTTTTGTATAGAGCCAGCATATCTCCACCAGACTCCATGTAAATAATCAGGACTTTTAGCGTGTATAGAGCCAGCATATCTCCACCAGACTCCATGTAAATAATCAGGACTTTTAGCGTGTATAGAGCCAGCATATCTCCACCAGACTCCGTGTAAATAATCAGGACTTTTAGCGTGTATAGAGCCAGCATATCTCCACCAGACTCCATGTAAATAATCAGGACTTTTAGCGTGTATAGAGCCAGCATATCTCCACCAGACTCCATGTAAATAATCAGGACTTTTAACGTGTATAGAGCCAGCATATCTCCACCAGACTCCATGTAAATAATCAGGACTTTTAGCGTGTATAGAGCCAGCATATCTCCACCAGACTCCATGTAAATAATCAGGACTTTTAGCGTGTATAGAGCCAGCATATCTCCACCAGGCTCCATGTAAATAACTAACCCAAATCCTTGTTTAACGATGAGCGGTTGTCTGAGTTGTTGTGCAGGTAAAGTTTGACTCCTGTCCTTGTGTCTCTGTCCCAGATTCAACTGTCCAGAATCAATTCACATTATGCAAAGGATCCCTACAGAGATGGACCTTTTTAGTTAAAGAGTAAGATCCTTTTTGTCTAACATGAAAAAGCCCCAAAACTAGACAAAGTCAAACAACCTCACGAGACTCTCTCTCTCTCTCCTGTCTGACAGGGAACAGTTAAACCTCTCCTACGTCTCTGCTCGCTTTGTCAGCCCACAGGAATTCCACACAATAACTTCCCATTCGCTGCGAAGAAAAGGATCTTTTTAACCTCATTAACTCAAAGCCGCCTCACACTGAACTGTTGGAGCCCAGAACACCGTGAACTGTGACCGGGAGGCGAAACCTTCTCCGTCGGAGCCGGGAGACTTTTCAGCCTCGCTTTATGTCTTTATGACGGCTCGGAGGATTCAGGAGGATTCATTTCAATTCAAAACTTTTTAACACCACGTCGTGACCGGTGAGACCCAATCAGGAGGAGAAACGTCGGCGTCGGTGTCTGCGTCGCCAAAAGATCTCCATTTGCAACCGTTGGGACTGCAACACAACCCCGAAACGGGTCAGAAGTGTTTCCTAATGTCTCCGGTTTAGGGGCTCGGAAATACCAGAGCAGGGGGAATGAGAGGGGGAGACACCAGAGCAGGGGAATGAGAGGGGGAGACACCAGAGCAGGGGGAATGAGAGGGGAGACACCAGAGCAGGGGGAGGAGAGGGGGAACACCAGAGCAGGGGAATGAGGGGGGACACCAGAGCAGGGGAATGGGGGGACACCAGAGCAGGGGGATGAGAGGGGGAGACACCAGAGCAGGGGAATGAGGGGGGGAGACACCAGGGGAATGAGAGGGGAAAACACCAGAGAGGGGAATGAGACACCAGAGCAGGGGAATGAGAGGGGGAACACAGAGCAGGGGAATGAGAGGGGGGAAAACACCAGAGAGGGGGAATGAGAGGGGGAAAACACCAGAGCAGGGGGAATGAGAGGGGGGAAAGACACCAGAGCAGGGGAATGAGAAGGAGAAACACCAGGGGGGGGAATGAGAAGGAAAACACCAGAGCAGGGGAATGAGCACCAGAGGGGGGAATGAGAGGGGGGGAAAACACCAGAGAATGGAGAAAAAACACCAGAGGGGGGGAATGAGAAGGAGAAACACCAGAGCAGGGGGAATGAGAAGGAGAAACACCAGAGCAGGGGGAATGAGAAGGAGAAACACCAGAGCAGGGGGAATGAGAGGGGGAAACGTAGCAGAAGATATTCCCTATTTATTTATTTTTGTATATTTTTTTGGGCACGTTAGGCCTTCATTTGTGACAGGACAGCTTAGACATGTAAGGAGAGAGAGAGGGGGGAATGACATGCCGCAAAGGGTCGCAAGTCGGAATCGAACCCGCGGCCGGACCGAGCCTACCAGGTGAGCTACCCAGGCGCCCAAGGTGTTCCTTTTTAAACCAAAACCTAGCGATGTAAACGTAGCCCTACACAGTCCTAACACGAACAAGTGAATCCACGTTTCTAACCACCTGTAGTTAGATTACACCAGGGCTGTGCTCGATTGGAGAAATTCTCAGTCCACTAACACTCGTTCAATCGTATCGACTAATCGACTAGTTGGTTTAATCGACAGGTCTGTAAATCTGAGTTTCTCCGCAAAGACTCATGCTGAAAGCACCACTTTAGTTCTTGTGTTTACCAGAGATGTTCTCGTACGTTTCTGGGAAATAAATCATTCAGCATGAAAACAGCATCAGACATGACTAATGGACTAAAGAGATCTAAGCTGACTAAGACCAGAACCACCGATTAGTCGACTGATCCACTAAGAGGGAGCAGCCCTAGATTACACGGAGTGCAAACAATCGTGTACTTTAGGGACACGTTAGGGCTGCTTGATTATGTAAAAAAATATAATCGCGATTATTTCGGTCCATACTGAAATCACGATAATTTGACACGATTGCTCGTTGACTTCTGCTAAGATGTTGCAATTATTAAAAAAAAAAACAGCGGAAAAAGTTAAATGAATCAACAGTAAAAAATACACATACAGCTGTGAAATTTGCCTCAATACTTAGTCCTATTTTAACTTAATTTTTTCATTCGGAACACACGAGAGAGAAAATAAGAGCTAAATAATTGTGTTTCTCGATTATTCTGTTTTTGTGCGATAATAATAGTTGGAAATTCAGAAGAAAGTGTGACGGCTACTACTACTACCTACTGTGAGAGATCTGGTGCCGATGTTTGTCTCATCAGCAGCTGCAGACATAAACTGTTCTACGTTACTATAAACTATGTTCTACGTATAAACTATGTTCTACGTTACTATAAAATATGTTCTACGTTACTATAAACTATGTTCTACGTTACCATAAACTATGTTCTACGTATAAACTATGTTCTACGTTACTATAAACTATGTTCTACGTTACTATAAACTATGTTCTACGTTACTATAAACTATGTTCTACGTTACTATAAACTATGTTCTACGTATAAACTATGTTCTACGTTACTATAAACTATGTTCTACGTATAAACTATGTTCTACGTTACTATAAAATATGTTCTACGTTACTATAAACTATGTTCTACGTTACTATAAACTATGTTCTACGTATAAACTATGTTCTACGTTACTATAAACTATGTTCTACGTTATAAACTATGTTCTACGTTACTATAAACTATGTTCTCTATAAACTATGTTCTATAAACTATGTTCTACGTTACTATAAACTATGTTCTACGTATAAAACTATGTTCTACGTTACTATAAAATATGTTTACTATAAACTATGTTACTATAAACTATGTTCTACGTTACTATAAACTATGTTCTCTCCATAAACTATTACCATAAACTATGTTCTACGTTTCTACGTTACTATAAACTATGTTCTACGTTACTATAAACTATGTTCTACGTTACTATAAACTATGTTCTCGTTACCATAAAACTATGTTCTACGTTACTAAAACTATGTTCTATAAACGTTACTATAAAACTATGTTCTACGTATAAAACTATGTTCTACGTTATAAACTATAAAAACTATGTTCTACGTTACTATAAACTATGTTCTACGTTACTATGTTCTACGTTACTATAAACTATGTTCTACGTTACTATAAACTATGTTCTACGTTACTATGTTCTACGTTACTATAAACTATGTTCTACGTTAGCGTCTCTCCGTCTTATCTCACACGGATGTCAGCCTGACAGGGAGACAGAAAACAGCTGTTCTCTGCAGAGATGTCCCTTCACGCTGCTAAAGAACACACACACCCTCCTCCGCTCGTCTCTGGGAGTCTTTAACACGTGAGAACATCAACAAAAAAAACGTTCTCCAGTCTACTCAAGACTCCCAGGATGCATTTCAGTAACAAATGTGAAATGTCCAATCGAAAATCAATCAATCAATCACTCGATCAGCTTTTGCTCTTTTCAGAATTGTAATTCCGGAACTTTTTTGAGTCTATATCCAAATTATTAATAATAATAAACTTTTCAAGGAAATGTGATCTATAGCCTTGATTCCTCTTCATATTGCCATTATATTGTTTTCTATGTATGTATCTGTTTTTTCTCATTATGTATTAAGTGCCCATTTCAGTTTTATACATACATATCTTTTATATTTATATTTTATTTTACTGCTATTTATCTTTTACTTTATCAAACATTTGTGCTGTTCTCTGGATGTAAATGTTTATCTCTGTATATGATGCCATATTATTCAGAAAATGTATAACTGGTTTTGTGAAGTTTTGCAAATAAAAAAAACAAAATAATAATAATTAAAAAATGAAAAATCAATCAATCAAAATGTATTTATATAGCACTTTACAACAACCAGCAGGTATCCAAAGTGCTTAACATCAGAAACACACAGCATACAACAGAAAGAATGAACAGAGAAAACAGTAAAATCAGAAAAAGGTTACAAAGAAACAGAAGAATTAAATTGTCACGCGTCACTGCTACGTATTAAAGGCCAGACAAAACAGATAGGTTATGAGTTTGGATCTTAAAAGAAACTCAAAACTTCAGCTTCTGATCACACAGCTTCAGAGTGTGCTGAAGCTAAAGATTAATCAGTCCTTCCAGAAAAAATGCAGAGTTTTTTTGTGATTGTTGTGCGGGCAAAAATCCTTGATTATGCGTCACGTTTTCTTAAAAAAAATGTGATGGAATATGCGGGATATTTATGCAATGTTATACGATGAAATTGCAGGAACTTGCAAAAACTGGTGTTTGATGAAAACTTTCTGCTAAGATATATTCAAGGGGGGGTAAGCTTCGCTTCAGAACTCGAACCTCCTACGGCGCCATTTAGATGCTACCTGGCCATCACCTCCCGTTAGCATCCCATTGACTCCCATTCATTCTGACGTCACTCTGACAGAGAATAACTTTACATCTGAAGCGTTTAAAGACTCTATTTCTCCGTTGTTTATTTCTAAAGAAACATGACAATGTATAAAAGGCTCCATTACCTTGTAGCTCACGTTATGGCTCCGTAGCAGACGCTTTTATAAAAATAGGCTAACGATTGGGTCATAACCACGAGACTTACTGTCACACAGTAGAGGAATTACCGTATAGTACAGGAGAAGCTCACAGGCAGTTTGGACTTCCATTATCTGTTTAGGTTTAATTACTAATGTTAACTAGCATGTTAGTGATCAGTAATTACTAATGTTAACTAGCATGTTAGTGATCAGTAATTACTAATGTTAACTATCATGTTAGTGATCAGTAATTACTAATGTTAACTAGCATGTTAATGATCAGTAATTACTAATGTTAACTAGCATGTTAGTGATCAGTAATTACTAATGTTAACTATCATGTTAGTGATCAGTAATTACTAATGTTAACTAGCATGTTAGTGATCAATAATTACTAATGTTAACTATCATGTTAGTGATCAGTAATTACTAATGTTAACTAGCATGTTAGTGATCAATAATTACTAATGTTAACTATCATGTTAGTGATCAGTAATTACTAATGTTAACTAGCATGTTAGTGATCAGTAATTAGCCTGTGTCTATGTTATCTCCTTACATATACCTACACTCTCCGTCTCTGTGAGATTGGGAATGATTGAGATTTCTCTCTCACAGCTACCAGAAGACTTCACACTTTCAGACACGTTGCTCACGTCACATCTACGTCTTCAAGCTCAGTTGGAGGCTGCTCAGTAACACTCAGCCAGCACCGGGAAAGAGACTTCTGATATCCTCCACTGGTCTCAGACCAGAGACACGGGGTCTGCTGGTCCATTATATATATACTGTCTATGGACGTAATACATGGATATATTATGGGTTGAAAAACTGAAAACATGTCTTATATTTTAGATTCTTCAAAGTAGCCACCCTTTGCTTTTTTATTAATAAGGGAAATAATTCCACTAATTAACCCTGACAAAGCACACCTGTGAAGGTAAAACCATTTCAGGTGACTACCTCATGAAGCTCATTGAGAGAACACCAAGGGTTTGCAGAGTTATCAAAAAAAGCAAAGGGTGGCTACTTTGAAGAATCTAAAATATAAGACATGTTTTCAGTTATTTCACACTTTTTTGTTAAGTACATAATTCCATATGTGTTCATTCATAGTTTTGATGCTTTCAGTGAGAATCTACAATGTAAATAGTCATGAAAATAAAAAGGAAACACATTGAATGAGAAGGTGTGTCCAAACTTTGGGCAAAAAACCTGCGCGCAGTAAACAAGAAGTAGAGGTAAACATGGCGAGACGCAGCACAGCACCACACGTTTGGAGCGAGGAGGAAACCAGTCTCTTTATTAGTGTGGTGAAAACCAGGAATATAATGTCTTTTGTTGATGGCAGAAAGATAGTGAGATTTATAAGAAGGGGACCGAGAAGTTACGCTAAACGTGCATCGCTGTTGACATCGGGATATCGCCAATTGATTACAAATTCCACTTATACAGGAGTAACTCTCTCTGCTCAGGCATTTAAACGGGTTATTCCGAATGTTTCAGAAACCCGAATAATGACCTTAACCCGACCCGAAAACATAACAAACCCGAAAATTGACAGCTTGTAAACGTAGTCATTGTTGTAGAGCTGCCACCTCTTAGTCGATTAGTCGACTAATCGGCCGTTTTGGTCTTAGTCGACTAAGATTTCTTTAGTCCATTAGTCATTTTTTATGCTTATTCATGCTTAATTACTCATTTCCAAGAAACTTCTGAGCACATTTCTGGTGAATTAACGAGATTTAAAGTGGTGCTTTTGCAGGATTAATTGTGGAGAAACTCAGTTTTACAGATGGTTAATTAACTACATTTATATTGTGCTTTTCTAGTCTTAACCACCTCTCAAAGCGCACAGCTCTGTCAATTAAATCAACTAATCGATTAGTCGACTAAATCCTAGAAGTGTTAGTCGACTAAGGAGTTCTTTAGTCGAGGACAGCCATACAGTGTTGCCTTACTTTATCGGAGACAGAAATGAAGCGAAAACAAAGAAAGTCTGTCCAAAACTGATGCAAATACTCAGCTGGAAGGTAAAGTCGGCTGCATGTTTCCTGCAGTAAAGGAGCAGTCTGTGTAATAATGAGACACGCAGCGCTCTTCGGGTCCTCGCTGGAGACTCGCCAGGATGCCGATGACATCACACATGCTTCCCCCCCACCCCCCCACCCCCCTCTGAGGTCATCATTATCACCGTGAGAACAGCAGAGGGAGGAAACACGCTGAGACGCTGCCATCTGGTCTGGGAGGACAGATGTCTCCTGTCTATATGATCCAGATGTGCCGGCTCTATACGGAGGTTCCTGTCTCTCCCTCTGTCTCTCTCTCTGTCTCTCTCTCTGTTTCTGTGTCTCTCTGTCTCTTTCTCTGTCTCTCTTGCTCCTCTCTCTGCAACTCTCAGTTCTTTTAAATCCAGGCTGAAGACATATCTTTTTAATGTTGCCTTTCTTTAAATAACCTATTTTTAACTGCTCTTTCTTTAAAATTCTTATACTGCACTGTACATTTCATTCTTGTCTTTTAATGATCTTAAATTGTTGTTAATTGTTTTAATGCTTTGAAATTGTTTTTAATTGTTTTCTAACTGTTTTTAATGTTTCATGTCTCATGTAAAGCACTTTGAATTGCCTTGTTGCTGAAATGTGCTATACAAATAAAGCTGCCTTGCCTTGCCTTGCCTCTCTCTCTCTGTCTGTTTCTGTCTCTCTCTCTCTCTCTCTCTCTCTCTATCTCTGTCTTTTTCTGTCTCTCTCTCTCTCTGTTTCTGTCTCTCTTTATCTCTCTTTCTGTCTCTCTCTCTCTCTGTCTGTCTGTCTCTCTGTCTCTCTCTCTGTTAGAAGTTAAAGTCCTGCAAAGTGTGTAAGTCTAAGGAAAAAAATGTACTTAAAGTTTGAAAAGTAACAAATTAATAATAATAATAATAATAATAATAATAATAATAATAATAATAATAATAATAGTACTCAGTAGTCTGAAACATCCTGCCATGTTAGAACCAGGAGAGCCAGAGAAAGGAGAGGCTCCAGCCAGCTGCTGTAATGTGTCCTGGTCTAATCCTCTCAGCTGGACTCTGGGCCCTGTCAGCATGGGAGCGTCACTGCAGGGCTGATAATTACTGGGGACCCAAGACCAGGTATGGGGGGGGGGCAGAGGGTCGACAAGGGTTAGAGACACTTTAAAGAGGGAGGTGGGGTGGGGGCTTTATGGACTACAGACTCACCAGCGACTGATTAAAGCTCCACTCACTGTGGGAGAATCCAGCAGAGCAGGCCCAGGCTATACGCTCAGATCTGGGGCTATGTTTGGGGTCCACGCGTTAACGGGGACGGGACCAACGGGTTATGTTAACGTTAGCCCGCGAGAAGACACGTGGAAAGTGCCCCAAAAAAGGTGTTAAATAGCGCCAAAAAAAGCCATCAAAAAACATTCAAAGAAATAGGTACAAAAGCATCGAGAGAAAAAAAAACAAATAGCAAAAACGTTGAAAAAGGTGCGTCCTGTTTTTTCGTCTTAATCCCAGAATGCATCTGACACACACACACAGACAGAGACACACACACACACACACACACACACACACACACACACACACACACACACACACACACACACACACAGAGACACACACACACACACACACACACACACACACACACACACACAGACAGAGACACACACAGACACACACACACACACACAGATAGAGACACACACAGACACACAAACACACAGAGACACACAGAGACACACACACACACACACACAGACAGAGACACACACAGGCACACACACACACATACACAGACAGAGACACACACAGACACACACACACACACACAGACAGAGACACACACAGACACACACACACACACACACACACAGAGACACACACAAACACACACACACAGACACACACACACACACACACAGACACACACAAAACACACACACACACACAGACAGACAGAGACACACACACACACACACACACACACACACACAGACACACACAAACACACACACACACACAGACACAGACACACACGCACACACAGACACAGACACACACGCACACACAGACACATAAACACACACACACACACAGACAGACAGAGACACACACACACAGAAACACACACACACACACAATGTGTCCCTTTTCTTCTGTGAAGCTTCTTTTGTTTCCAGTTTCTAAAAAAATGGGGAAAGTGACCCAAAAGACGTCAAAAAAAATAGCTACAAAAACGTTGAAAAATGTGAGTCCTGTTTTTTCCTCTTCATCCCAGAATGCATCTGTGGTGTGTAGCCAGACCTTACACGTGGACAAAATCAGCTTACATCTTACCTATGGGACCTAGTCGGGGCCGGCTCTCTGCCTGTGAACACTAATTAACTGATTAACTGATGAACCGATTAACTGATGAACCGATTCACTGATTAACTGATTAACTGATTAACTGATTAACCGATTAACCAATGAACCGATTAACTGATTAACTGATTAACTGATTAACCGATTAACCAATGAACCGATTAACTGATTAACTGATTAACCGATTAACCGATTAACCAATGAACCGATTAACTGATTAACTGATTAATCAATTAACCCATCAACTGATTAACTTATTAACTGATTAACTGATTAACTGATGAACCGATTAACCAATGAACCGATTAACTGATTAACTGATTAACTGATTAACTGATTAACCGATTAACCAATGAACCGATTAACTGATTAACTGATTAACCGATTAACCGATTAACTGATTAACTGATTAATCAATTAACCCATCAACTGATTAACTTATTAACTGATGAACCGATTAACCGATTGACCGATTAACTGATGAACCGATTAACCGATTAACTGATGAACCGATTAACCGATTAACTGATTAAAGTGCCCATATTATGAAAAAAACTATTTTGTGTCCACTAAAACCCATCCATGGTGTTCTGAGTGAGATCTGGTTTCTGAATGTGCCCTGCCTTCAGTCTCCTGGTGACCTGGTCACAATCGGCACGACTTTCTACGGCACTGGCCGAAACGACGGGGGCTAGGGGGCTAACCGTTAGCATGCTAGCTCGTTTTGAATGGCAAAACACTGCTACAACACACACTAATTCACCATCATCTCCAAAATAAATTGTATAGAACCACTTACATGTCCCTGCCTTGTAACAGGCCAAAGTTAGAGAAACAGCTAGCTAGCTCATGTAGTCTTACCTAGCTACTGAGCATGTAGTCCTTACCTAGCTACTGAGCATGTAGTCCTTACCTAGCTACTGAGCATGTAGTCTTACCTAGCTACTGAGCATGTAGTCTTACCTAGCTACTGAACATGTAGTCTTACCTAGCTACTGAGCATGTAGTCCTTACCTAGCTACTGAGCATGTAGTCTTACCTAGCTACTGAGCATGTAGTCCTTACCTAGCTACTGAGTATGTAGTCCTTACCTAGCTACTGAGCATGTAGTCTTACCTAGCTACTGAGCATGTAGTCCTTACCTAGCTACTGAGCATGTAGTCTTACCTAGCTACTGAGCATGTAGTCTTACCTAGCTACTGAGCATGTAGTCTTACCTAGCTACTGAGCATGTAGTCTTACCTAGCTACTGAGCATGTAGTCTTACCTAGCTACTGAGCATGTAGTCTTACCTAGCTACTGAACATGTAGTCTTACCTAGCTACTGAGCATGTAGTCTTACCTAGCTACTGAGCATGTAGTCTTACCTAGCTACTGAGCATGTAGTCTTACCTAGCTACTGAGCATGTAGTCTTACCTAGCTACTGAACATGTAGTCCTTACCTAGCTACTGAGCTGTAGTCCTTACCTAGCTACTGAGCATGTAGTCTTACCTAGCTACTGAGCATGTAGTCCTTACCTAGCTACTGAGCATGTAGTCTTACCTAGCTACTGAGCATGTAGTCTTACCTAGCTACTGAGCATGTAGTCTTACCTAGCTACTGAACATGTAGTCTTACCTAGCTACTGAGCATGTAGTCTTACCTAGCTACTGAGCATGTAGTCTTACCTAGCTACTGAGCATGTAGTCTTACCTAGCTACTGAGCATGTAGTCTTACCTAGCTACTGAACATGTAGTCTTACCTAGCTACTGAGCTGTAGTCCTTACCTAGCTACTGAGCATGTAGTCTTACCTAGCTACTGAGCATGTAGTCCTTACCTAGCTACTGAGCATGTAGTCTTACCTGCTACTGAGCATGTAGTCTTACCTAGCTACTGAGCATGTAGTCATGCTACTGAGCATGTAGTCTTACCTAGCTACTGAGCATGTAGTCCTTACCTAGCTACTGAGCATGTAGTCCTTACCTAGCTACTGAGCATGTAGTCTTACCTAGCTACTGAGCATGTAGTCTTACCTAGCTACTGAGCATGTGGTCCTTACCTAGCTACTGAGCATGTAGTCTTGCCTAGCTACTGAGCATGTAGTCCTTACCTAGCTACTGAGCATGTAGTCTTACCTAGCTACTGAGCATGTAGTCCTTACCTAGCTACTGAGCATGTAGTCCTTACCTAGCTACTGAGCATGTAGTCTTACCTAGCTACTGAGCATGTAGTCCTTACCTAGCTACTGAGCATGTAGTCCTTACCTAGCTACTGAGCATGTAGTCTTACCTGGCTACTGAGCATGTAGTCCTTACCTAGCTACTGAGCATGTAGTCTTACCTAGCTACTGAGCATGTAGTCCTTACCTAGCTACTGAGCATGTAGTCTTACCTAGCTACTGAGCATGTAGTCTTACCTAGCTACTGAGCATGTAGTCTTACCTAGCTACTGAGCATGTGGTCCTTACCTAGCTACTGAGCATGTAGTCCTACCTACTACTGCCTACCTGAGCAGCATGTAGTCCTTACCTAGCTACTGAGCATGTAGTCTTACCTAGCTACTGAGCATGTAGTCTTACCTAGCTACTGAGCATGTAGTCTTACCTAGCTACTGAGCCTTACCTAGCTACTGAGCATGTAGTCCTTACCTAGCTACTGAGTATGTAGTCTTACCTAGCTACTGAGCATGTAGTCTTACCTAGCTACTGAGCATGTAGTCTTACCTAGCTACTGAGCATGTGCGACTGACAACAAAGATGTTACAGCAGTAAGAGGTCTCACTCTGTAGCTAAAACAGAGAGCTCAACACACAGGGTGAAAAGAGGAGCTGCAGCAATGTGCAGTACAACTAAAATATGGTGTTTTTTGATAATTAAACCATGTAAACCTATTCTGGTACAACCTTAAAATACAATTATGAACCTGAAAATGAGCAGAATATGGGCGCTTTATACTGATTAACGTCAACACGTCTGCTCAGGGTCAAACTGCAGCGGGACGTCCCGGTAACTGTCCACCCCCACGGGGCTCAGCTGCTCCGGTACGCCCTTCAAATCCATCCCAACGGCAGCGAGAGCTGAAAGTGTTCCTACTACTACCGACGCACGCTTACAATACCAGGAAGGAACTTTCTTAACCGGTGTTGGTCCATGTTTAGATTTTTTGATTAAATGTCCGTTATAAAGGTACAGAGGATACATACGTAGGTGTAATATACCCCACCAGTAACAAAACTGGGCTTTTTCACAGGTTTAGTTCCTCTTCAATAGCTTTTGCTGCTTTTTTTTAAACTTTTGTTGCTATTTTTCAATGTTTTTGTCGCCCTTTTCAAGGTTTATTTTCGACTTTTTTTTTGTGATTGAACTTTTATTTTCAGACACATACACACACACACAGACACACACAGAAACACACACGCACACACACACACACACACACACACAGACACACACACACACACACACACACACACACACACACAAACACACGCACACACACACACAGACACATACACACACACACACACACAGACACACACACAGACACACACACACAGACACACACAGACACACACACAGACACACACACA
>NC_041332.1:3624660-3647160 GCF_004354835.1 Perca flavescens
GACATCATGGTTTTTCTGACGCATTTGTGTCAAGAGTTTTCTTTGCTCTTTTTTTAACCCCTTTTTTTGGCACTTTTTATAAGCTTTCAACGTTTTTGGGGTGCTTCTTTTACTCTTTTGTTGAGCCTTTTGGCACTTTTTATGCTTTCTTTACGATTTTCAAAAAAGCTTTTTTCTATGTTTTTTTTTTTTTTAAGTTTTTGGCATTTTGTGGGACTTTGACCATCTACCATCACTGCTCCTGTTCGGTAAATTTTGACTTTGCCAGTCCTTCCAGAAAAATGCAGAGTTTTTTTGTGATTATTGCGGGAAAAAATCCCTGATTATGTGGCACGTTTTCTTAAAAAATGCGATGGAATATGCTATATATGCTTTTTATGCGATGAAATTGCGAGAACTTGCAAAAACTGCAGTTTGATGAAAAAGACAAAAAAAGTGATCCCATAACATGAGTAACATGGGCACAGGCTAATTATAGATCACTAACATGCTAGTTAACATTAGTAATTACTGATCACTAACATGCTAGTTAACATTAGTAATTACTGATCACTAACATGATAGTTAACATTAGTAATTACTGATCACTAACATGCTAGTTAACATTAGTAATTACTGATCACTAACATGCTAGTTAACATTAGTAATTAAACCTAAACAGATAATGGAAGTCCAAACTGCCTGTGAGCTTCTCCTGTACTATACGGTAATTCCTCTACTGTGTGACAGTAAGTCTCGTGGTTATGACCCAATCGTTAGCCTATTGTTATAAAAGCGTCTGCTACGGAGCCATAACGTGAGCTACAAGGTAATGGAGCCTTTTATACATTGTCGTGTTTCTTTAGAAATAAACAACGAACAAATAGAGTCTTTAAACGCTAATAATAAAGTTATTTTTGGTCAAAGTGGCGCAAAATTGAATGGGAGTCAATGGGATGCTAACGGGAGGTGATGGCCAGGTAGCATCTAAATGGCGCCATAGGAGGTTCGAGCTTAACCCCCCCTTCGTAATTACGTCACTTCATATCGTTCCCATGGCAACAGGGGAAAATGGTTGCTCTTGTGTCAAGTAAACGTAACATTTTTCAACTTTCTGCTAAGATATATTATGGGACTTTTTTTGCAATGAAAATGCGGGGATTATGAAATCATGCAAAGCCCCGAATATTTTGTGCGGAAATCGGCAATTTATGCGGCGAAAGTACCCCCTCTCATAAATATGTGGACTTTGGCTGATTATGCGCTGAATTATGCGATCGCATAATCGCGTTTTTCTGGAGGGACTGACTTTGAGTCCGACTGAAGGAGAACCTGAGGGCTCAGCGGGTTCAACGAAATAAAGTTCCCTGAATCCTCCCGGGACTTTACAATATTTATGTGCTGTCGGGATGCATTAAGTCCTGGCAGACGCAGCAGAAATGCACTCTGGGAGATTTATTCAGCAAAACTGTGCTACAAACTTACAAACTTACAAACTATATAACTTCCAAATCTAGGCCTACATCCCTTTTATTATTCTTCTGTAGCAAGGTGTAACCGAGAGATCTCCAACTACCCGCTGAGGTCCCGGGACATGTCTGCAAGTATTTAAAAAAAAGGATACAAGTCTTGAAAAAACTTGTGGAATTTTTTTTTTTTTAATTGTATTTAAAAAAAAAAAAAAAATTTAAAAGGTGACAAAAATCTCAAGTTTAAGCAACAAAAACCCTAGCTAGGAACGTTTGCCCCTGCTGACTTGAGCGGTAAACCCCCAAAAATGTATAAACAGCTGTCTCTCTGGTAGGTTGGCTTTACATCAGTCCCATTATAATGTTAAATATTTATTTTAATCATCTTTCTTGTGGGTAAAAAGTGCGTTTTAGGTCCATTTATATTAATTTGTAGGCCAGAAATAGGCCGTTACGTTGCTGAAGCTGTATTCATTTCAGATCGACGAAGGTCAGTTTAAAAGATTTTTCGTCAGATTTTGAGAGGCGGTGAGCCGAGCCTACATACAGGAAAGAGCGCTGGAAAATGTGTTAAAAGAGACTTCAGATACAGTATTAGGGGACCACTAAGGTCTATATAAAAGAGACTTCAGATACAGTATTAGGGGACCACTAAGGTCTATATAAAAGAGACTTCAGATACAGTATTAGGGGATCACTAAGGTCTATATAAAAGAGACTTCAGATACAGTATTAGGGGACCACTAAGGTCTATATAAAAGAGACTTCAGATACAGTATTAGGGGACCACTAAGGTCTATATAAAAGAGACTTCAGATACAGTATTAGGGGATCACTAAGGTCTATATAAAAGAGACTTCAGATACAGTATTAGGGGACCACTAAGGTCTATATAAAAGAGACTTCAGATACAGTATTAGGGGACCACTAAGGCCTATATAAAAGAGACTTCAGATACAGTATTAGGGGACCACTAAGGTCTATATAAAAGAGACTTCAGATACAGTATTAGGGGACCACTAAGGTCTATATAAAAGAGACTTCAGATTTCAGACTGAGAGGGAATAATATGAAGAAGCAGAGCGAGCTGCACAACGTCAGCTATTATCTAACAACCTGTTATGTAAAAGAGAGGAGGGAGAGAGAGGGAGTGAGAGAGAGAGAGAGAGAGAGGGAGGGAGAGAGAGAGAGAGAGGAGAGAGAGAGAGAGAGAGAGAGAGAGGGAGGGAGAGAGAGAGAGAGAGAGAGAGAGAGAGAGAGAGAGAGGGAGAGAGAGAGGGAGAGAGAGAGAGAGAGAGAGAGAGAGAGAGAGAGAGAGAGGGGATGGAGAGAGAGAGAGAGAGAGACAGAGAGAGAGAGAGAGAGAGGAGAGAGAGAGAGAGAGAGAGGAGAGAGAGAGACAGAGAGAGAGAGAGAGAGACAGAGAGCAAGAGAGAGAGAGGGAGAGAGATGGAGAGAGAGAGAGAGAGAGATGGAGAGAGAGAGAGAGAGAGAGAGAGAGAGACACAGAGCAAGAGAGAGAGGGAGAGAGATGGAGAGAGAGAGAGAGAGAGGAGGAGAGAGAGAGAGAGATGGAGAGAGAGAGAGAGAGGGAGGAGAGAGAGAGAGAAGAGAGAGAGAGATGGGAGGGAGAGAGAGAGAGAGAGAGATATCGTGCAGAGAGATTTATATATATATATATATATATATATATATATATATATATATATATATATATATATATACACATATATATATATATATATATAGATATATATATATATATATATAGATATATATATATATATATATATATATATATATATATATATATATATATATATATATATATATATATACATATATACAGTATCTCACAAAAGTGAGTACACCCCTCACATTTTAGTACATATTACATTATATCTTTTAATGTGACAACACTGAAGAAATGACACTTTGCTACAATGTAAAGTATTAAGTGTGCAGCTTGTATAACAGTGTTAATGTGCTGTCCCCTCAAAATAACTCAACACACAGCCATTAATGTCTAAACCACTGGCAACTAAAGTCACTACACCCCTATGTTAGATTCCTATAGAGGCAGATGGTTATTATAAAGGCCAGTTATTTCATGGATCCAGGATACTATGCATCCTGATTAAGTTCCCTTAATCATCACATACCCTTCACCAAATCATCACATACCCTTCACCATACCCCACATCATCACATACCATACCCCCACATCATCACATTTCACCATACCCCCACATCATCACATACCCTTCACCATACCCCCCATCATCACATATTCACCATATATATATTCATATATATATATATATATCATATATTCACCATATATATCATCACATATTCATATCACATATATATATATATCACATACCCTTCACCATACCCCCCATCATCACATATTCACCATATATATCACATATACTCACCATATCATCACATCATCATATACCCTTCACCATACCCCCCCCATCATCACATACCCTTCACCATCATCATACCCTTCATCATACCCCCCACATCATCACATACCCTTCACCATACCCCCATATCATCACATCATCACATACCCTTCACCATACCCCCATCATCACATCATCACATTCACCATACCCCCACATCATCACATATTCACCATACCCCACATCATCACATATCTTCACCATACCCCCAATCATCACATACCCTTCACCATACCCCCACATCATCACATACCCTTCACCATACCCCCACATCATCACATACCCTTCACCATACCCCCCATCATCACATACCCTTCACCATACCATCACATCATCACATGTGACCCCCACATCATCACATCATCACATACCCTTCACCATACCCCCCATCATCACATACCCTTCACCATACCCCCACATCATCACATACCCTTCATCATACCCCCCACATCATCACATACCCTTCACCATACCCCCACATCATCACATCATCACATACCCTTCACCATACCCCCACATCATCACATCATCACATACCCTTCACCATACCCCCCACATCATCACATACCCTTCACCATACCCCCATCATCACATACCCTTCACCATACCCCCACATCATCAATAACCATACCCCCACATCATCACATACCCTTAATGTCATCAAACCACTTCACCATAACATCAAAGTTCACCATACCCCCACATCATCACATACCCTTCACCATTCATCACATCATCACATACCCTTCACCATACCCCCACATCATCACATACCCTTCACCATTCATCACATACCCTTCACCATACCCCCATCATCACATACCCTTCACCATGGACATCATCACATACCCTTCACCATACCCCCATCATCATCACATCATCACATACCCTTCACCATACCCCCACATCATCACATCATCACATACCCTTCACCATACCCCCACATCATCACATACCCTTCACCATACCCCACATCATCACATACCCTTCACCATACCCCCACATCATCACATACCCTTCACCATACCCCCCCCACATCATCACATACCCTTCACCATACCCCCACATCATCACATCATCACATACCCTTCACCATACCCCCACCATACAGGTTAAAATACTAATACTGTACGTTTTTAACAAAAGCTATATATAATTTTAAACTCATATCTACTGCCCCTTACCCCCCATATTCTTTACTTTTATACATGATTTCTCTTTTTGTTACTTCCCTGGTTGTACCCCAAACTAAGTTTACACACTGTTTATTTAATTTCATTATCATTTTGTGAGATGGAGGAAGAATGTTTGCCAAAAACAGGAGTTTGGATAAGATAAAAGTTTTGACAATATTCACTCTTGATTTATAATTGGTGTTTTTGTTTTCCCATTTTTTAACTTCTTCTTTAACTTCACATAGTTTATTTTCCCAGTTTTTTTTCACTACAGTCTTGATTACAAATGGTCAAACCTAAGATTTTAATTTCATCCTTTACTTTAATGTTGAGGTCACGTTTCTTACTTTCCGCTCCGATCCAAACTCCCTCTGTCTTATCATGGTTTAATTTGGCACCGGAAGCTAGTTCATACAAATTCAAGTGGTTAGTTAAAACATCCATCTCCATCTGATTTTTAATAACAACTGTGACATCATCTGCATATGTCATGGCAGTGATTTTGGGAGCGAGCCCAACGCTTGTGCCAGTTATAAGACTATCTGAATTTATAGTTTTAATAAGGGGGCTGATGGCCAGGACGTATAGAGCAGCACTCAGAGGACAGCCCTGTTTCACCCCTCTCTCTACATTAAAGGTTCTGTTAAAACACCATTTACATTAATACACACACTAGACTTAACATACAGACATCTGATCAAATGAATAAAGCTTTCTGGGAAGCCATACGACTTCATACAGCCCATAAATAGTCTCTAGAAATATAATCAAAGGCTTTTTTTTGGTCCAGCCTGATTATATAAAAGTCTTTTTTATCAGGTTTATTTATCATTTCTCTCAAAATGCAGAGATTGTCCCACATTAAACGGCCTTTAATGGCACACGTTTGTTCTTTTTCTATAATTTCATCTAATATATTATTTAATCTATTCATAATTACTTTGGATAATATTTTATAATCTGTATTCATTATGGTCAGATGTCGGTAGTTACTGTATCAATGTCATTTTCTTCACCTTTCTTATAAAGCAAACACACTACACCCTGATAAAAGGATCCCCCCATACAGCCACTGTTCACCCCTTCATTATACATCTCTGTGAGGACGTTTGTTACATCATCGATATTTAACTGATAAAACTCTGTAGACAGGCCATCGGGGCCAGGGCTTTTACCAACGTTTAGTTGTTTGATGGCTTGTGTCACTTCATCCTTTCTTATGTTTCCCACAAGCTCTGAGAAGTTCAGTGAGCTATATTAGGGAAGTTTATCTAATAAAATGTTTACACAGCCACTATCTATTTCTATGTGTTTATATGCTTCTGTACATAATTCTCTGATCACTTGTCTTTTCTGCTTTTCATCAAACACTACATCACCGTCCTGTTTCTTTATAGATTTAATAAATATACACATATACACATATACATATCCTTCACCATACCCCCACATCGTCACATACCCTTCACCGTACCCCCCACATCATCACATACCCTTCACCATACCCCCCACATCATCACATACCCTTCACCATACCCCCACATCATCACATACCCTTCACCATACCCCCACATCATCACATACCCTTCACCATACCCCCACATCATCACATACCCTTCACCATACCATCACATCATCACATACCCTTCACCATACCCCCACATCATCACATACCCTTCACCATACCCCCACATCATCACATACCCTTCACCATACCATCACATCATCACATACCCTTCACCATACCCCCACATCATCACATACCCTTCACCATACCATCACATCATCACATACCCTTCACCATACCCCCACATCATCACATACCCTTCACTATACCCCCACATCATCACATACCCTTCACCATACCCCCACATCATCACATACCCTTCACCATACCCCCACATCATCACATATCCTTCACCATACCCCCCATCATCACATACCTTTCACTATACCCCTACATCATCACATACCCTTCACCATACCCCCCATCATCACATACCTTTCACTATACCCCCACATCATCACATACCCTTCACCATACCCCCCCCACATCATCACATATCCTTCACCATACCCCCACATCATCACATACCCTTCATCATACCCCCCACATCATCACATACCCTTCATCATACCCCCACATCATCACATACCCTTCACCATACCCCCACATCATCACATACCCTTCACCATACCCCCCCATCATCACATACAAGAGGACCATGTCATGGGACCTTTAACATGTTCTGGGACTGCAGACATCTCTTTAAAGCAGATGGACTTTTCCTCAACAAGCCAGGAGTAAAGCTGTTCCCCTCTAGCCTACTTTACTTTCTGCGCCACACATCTGCTCCCTTGGCCAAGGACACGAGACAAAGACACATCTAAACAAGAGGAAGACATAACAAAGCGCAGCAGTGATCCACCACAACCCCCCCACCTCAGCAGAGATTTGACCATGGGAGATATGAGAAATCTCCAGGTCCAGGCTGCACGCCTAGTAGCACTCATGACTCTTTCCAGGACAAGCCCAAGTCCTGTGTATTAAATTCTTCCTCAATTTATGTTGTGATAGGTAATATTTAGAAAAAGAATGGTGAATATGCTAAGCAAGCACTTAAAGGTCCAATGACATGGTGCTCTTTGGATGCTTTTATATAGACCTTAGTGGTCCCCTAATACTGTATCTGAAGTCTCTTTTATATAGACCTTAGTGGTCCCCTAATACTGTATCTGAAGTCTCTTTATATAGACCTTAGTGGTCCCCTAATACTGTATCTGAAGTCTCTTTTATATAGACCTTAGTGGTCCCCTAATACTGTATCTGAAGTCTCTTTTATATAGACCTTAGTGGTCCCCTAATACTGTATCTGAAGTCTCTTTTATATAGACCTTAGTGGTCCCCTAATACTGTATCTGAAGTCTCTTTTATATAGATCTTAGTGGTCCCCTAATACTGTATCTGAAGTCTCTTTTATATAGACCTTAGTGGTCCCCTAATACTGTATCTGAAGTCTCTTTTATATAGACCTTAGTGGTCCCCTAATACTGTATCTGAAGTCTCTTTTATATAGGCTTATAGACCATATGCAGGCTGGGGGAACTGATTTGAATGTTAAAAAACGTCATAAAGTGGAATTTTCATGCCATGGGACCTTTAACTCCAAATGCAAATTTTGCATCCACTCCTCGCCAGCCACAGCCTGTCCCAAAAAACGAGACAGATAATTCTTTTAACATGCTGACAATAGCCTTACTAAACGTCAGGTCTTTGGCAGGAAAATCATTTTTAATCAATGATTTTATTAATAACCACAATCTTGATTTTATGTTTTTAACTGAAACCTGGTTGGACCTTAATAACAGTGCTGCTGTTCTCATCAAGTCAGCTCCTCCTAACTTCAGTTTTATGAGTGAGAATAGAGTGAATAAGAAAGGAGGTGGAGTCGCCATTTTCTTTAATAACTCATTCTAATGTACGCAATTATCTTATGGAAACTTTGCTTCTTTTGAATATGTGGCTCTTCAGCTAAGATCCTCCCCTCAAGCTATATTTCTAAATATCTACAGGCCACCTAAATACTGTGCAAACTTCTTTGATGACTTTACTGAACTGTTGTCTATAATCTGTATTAACTTTGACCGTGTAATTATTGCTGGTGATTTCAACATTCATGTTGACAACCCCCAGGACCGAGGGACCAAAGAACTAGGGATGGCAAAAACTAAAAATTTTCTTCACCGGTCACCGAGCCTCATTAACCGGTTAAAACCGGTTAACCGTTTAGTTTAAAATATGCTACGCTATTTGAAATAACAACCATTTCGAGACGCGCCTGCAATTTCTCAAGAATGTCGCATCTCACACACACACACACACACACACACACACACACACACACCGGCACCGCCCTTCCTCTCACGTCAGGTTTTTTAAATCTCCTACAGCGCGAAACAAGTCCCGCAAATGCAGCGCAGAGGAGCTTGTATGTAAATGTAAATGTAAATGAAATAGTTTGGGTACAAGCCAGGTGATGGCGTTTAAAATAAAGTGGTTTGTCTAGCGTTAGAAGCTCGTTAGAAACATTGCCGCGGCTCATTTGAGAAAATGGCCGCTCCGAAGAGACGCCGCTTTAGTTTGAGTGTAGTGCTAACAATAATAAAGAAAGATGATCATCATCACCTTATCTGTTACCACTGAAATGCAGATGTAATGTGTTTCCAAATATAAGCCCATCTTATGCGGAATATTGCCTAATAGACTACAACAGGATACAACCAATGGATAAAACAGGCACCTTCAGAATGCTAAAACAGGCGATCAGGCCTAACAAAATTAATTGTTTGGTTCCGGTTTCCAACCGACTCTGTCAATTAATGTGCGACCCAAATTTATTTTATGAGCTTGGGGAAGAAATGATACTAATTAAATAAATAAACAAATAAAACGTTTAAGGCAAACTATAATTACATTTTTGTACAGCACTCTTGCGATGCAAGATGCCCGTTTTCCTCCAGCACTGCTGGAAGAGGACCCGACCTTAACGTTGCCGTGTCCAGTTTTACGGCGGCAGCAGTGTGAGGACGGCGCCTTCAACCAGCACTTACCGGCCACGGCGGCCAGCTACAGCGCTACTGCGCCGGGGAGCTTCAACACGTTAAACAGGGCAGATGAAACCACTCACGAACTATATGTTGTGTTTAATGTCGTTCAAGAGGATGGCAACGTAGCGAGCAAACACGATCAAATGAAGGTAAACCCCCTTTAGAGAGCTCTAACGTTACAGCAAGTCCCTGGGGCTCAGTGGAGGTGGCTAACAGCAGGGAAGCTAATGACAACTTCACAACACAATTCATTTGGAGACAAGCGTTGCATTATGGAAGATAGATGGGATTCTGAACAGCGATACACACACACACACACACACACACACACACACACACACACACACACACACACCCACACACACACACACACACACACACACGCCGAGGTGTGTGCGTTACTTCACGCAGCACATGTAACTGGCTGGAAACGATAGCTACAGCTTATACATGATTTACTTCCGCTGGCGCAGATGAACTAACGGTACACTCGTTAACTGTAAGAAGCCTACAATAAACCCTCCATGATTAAAGAGTCAATATTTATCAAAACCCACCTACCTGTTCTACAGGCAAATTTAAACATGTAGAAACCGATATTTCAGTCTGCTCTTCATGTGCTGTCCCCTCTTGTTCACCGCACGGTGCAAACAAAGCTCTACTCTGCAAATAGCGACTTTACAAACAAGCTAAAATGAAAGATGTCAGTTTGTAGTCTGTTTCTTAGTTTGCAACGAATCTTGATTTTTGGACAAACTCTTTTAAACGTAGCTGCTGTCTAAATAAACCATCCTCTCCGCTGGAGCGGTAAACCTGTGGCTGTATTATAAGACCAAAACAAATACATGTGGCTACTTAATATGCACGTGAATTAACTTTTTGTTTTTTTTAACCGACTAACAATAATTTTGACCGGTTAACGTTGAAACGGTCAACCACCGGTCAAATGGTCATCGGTTAACATCCCTACAAAGAACTATGTTGTGTTTTTGGACTGACTCAGCATGTGACACAGCCCACGCACAATAAGGGGCACACTCTGGACTTGATTATCTCAAAGGGTCTAAACATTTCCAAGGTTGTGGTGACTGATGTTGCTCTCTCTGATCATTCCTGTGTTTTCCTTAATGGCACTATCTCGGTGCACAAAAGTGCCCAAACAAAGGAAAACGTTATATCACTGTAAACACCGATGAATCATTCATTCAGCTTTTCTCCTCCACACCCGCCCTTTCAGGGGTCTCAGTCACTGAGCTTGTAGATAATTTCAATTGTAAAATTACAAATGTTTTTGATGCCATTGCTCCCACTGAGGTCCAAGCTGTAAGAAAAGATCTCCATGGAGAAATGTCATACTGGGAGTGTGGAAAAGCTGAACGCAGGTGGCGAAAAACTACTCTCTAGGTCCATTATAACACTTATAAAGAGAGACTTTGTACTTTGAACTGAGGAATGCAAGGCAGTCCTCTGATATTATTGCTAAAAACATTAATAATTCACGTGCTTTGTTTGCTACTGTTGATAGATAAACGAGCCCTCCAGTACCAATAGCATCTGGACTTTTATCTACCAAGGCCTGCAATGAATTTGCCTCCTTCTTCAAAACAACAGAAAATTAGACAAACAAGTCAGTGCCTCCATATCTAGTAGAGGATATGTGTTGACACAGCATCCAGGCAAAACAAATTCCAATATGACAGAATTTCATACAATGATACAACAGCTGAAAACCTCCTCCTGTCGCCTTGATATTCTACCAACGGGTGTTTTCAAAAATGTTTCGAATTGTTTGGCTTCAGATCTTCTACAGATTGTAAACACATCTCTGCTCTCAGGTATCTTTGCACAGGCCCTGAAAACTGCAGTCATCAAGCCACTCTTAAAATAAAACAATCTAGACATGACACTAACTATAAACCAATATCAAACCTTCCATTTTTAAGTAAAATCATTGAAAAAGCGTTTTTTCAACAACTCAACTTTTTCTTGTCACTGAACAACAGTTTTGATGCCTCCCAGTCGGGTTTTCGACCACATCGCAGCACTGAGACGGCTCTTGTTAAAGTCTTCAATGACATCCACTGAAACACAGATAGTGGCAAAATTTCAGTCTTATGCTACGTTTCCACGTGTCCGGCTATTTTCAGAAATGGACATTTCAACCTCTCCGTTTTAAAAAATAACATCGTGCACAGCTGTCAGTTTTCAGAAAAGTGTTCGTTTACACGTCCCCGTGTATATATATATATATATATATATATATATATATATATATATATATATATATATTATATATGCCGTCAATGCAGCCGAGAGCACGCCAGACCTGTAGGTGGCGGTGTAAACGAGAAGCTCAAGCCCATGTTAGCCAATCACAATCCAGAAAATAGCAACAACAGCAACCAATCACTTCCTCTTTCTCTCTCTCGGCTGCCTAAACCTCCGTTTGTCTCAGTTTATGTGCAAACGAAGATCTCAAAAATCTCCACTATGGCCGGAGTTTTTAGAAAGACTCGGTTTTCAGAGGACAATTCTCCGTTTGCGTGTAAAGGAAGGACACAAACGAAGGGAAATGTCTCCAGTTTTCAAATAACCACGTACGTGTAAACAGGGCCTAAGTATTACTTGATCTCAGTGCTGGAATTGACACGGTCGACCATGACATATTACTAGACCGATTGGAAAACTGGGTTGGCATCTCTGGCTCAGTACTAAACTGGTTTGAATCCTACTTAAAGAAGAGGGACTACTTTGTGTCTATAGGTAATTATACATATATAATGTGTGGAGTTCCCCAAGGCTCCGTTCTGGGGCCTCTTCTGTTCAACAAATACATGCTTCCACTGGCTCAGATTATGGAGAACAACAAAATAAATTACCATAGTCATGCGGACGACACACTAATTTACATAACCTTATCGCCAGGGGACTACAGTACAAAAACTGACTAAGTGCATTGAACAAATTAACGACTGGATGTGCCAGAACTTTCTTAAAATTAAATGAAGAAAAAAAACTGAACGATTGAAAGTCAGCGCTCAGCTTCAAACGAAAAAACAACAGACGAAGCCAGAAATCTTGGTGTAGTCATGGACTCAGACCTGAATTTCAACAGCCACATAAAGACAATTACAAAGTCAGCGTATTATCACATTAACAATATATCAAGGGTTTAAAGACTCATGTCTCAGCAGGAGTTGAAAAAACTTGTCCATTCTTTTATCTACTGTAACTGTGTCTTTAGAGGTCTCCCTAAAATATCAATCAGACAGCTGCAGCTGGAGTCTCTACACTGGCTTCCAGTGCCTCAAAGAATTTATTTCAAAATACTCTTTCTGGTTTATTAATCCCCAAACAGTTTAGGGCCAAAATACATTTCTGACCTGATGCTACACTATGACCCACCCAGACCTCCCAGGTGGTCTGGGACAGGTCTGCTACACTATGACCCACCCAGACCTCCCAGGTGGTCTGGGACAGGTCTGCTACACTATGACCCACCCAGACCTCTCAGGTGGTCTGGGACAGGTCTGCTACACTATGACCCACCCAGACCTCTCAGGTGGTCTGGGACAGGTCTACTACACTATGACCCCCCCCAGACCTCCCAGGTGGTCTGGGACAGGTCTACTACACTATGACCCACCCAGACCTCTCAGGTGGTCTGGGACAGGTCTACTACACTATGACCCACCCAGACCTCTCAGGTGGTCTGGGACAGGTCTACTACACTATGACCCACCCAGACCTCCCAGGTGGTCTGGGACAGGTCTACTACACTATGACCCACCCAGACCTCTCAGGTGGTCTGGGACAGGTCTACTTGTTGTTCCCAGAGTCAGAACTAAACAGGGGGAAGCAGCGTTCAGTTTTTATGCTCCACATATCTGGAACAAACTTTTTTGGAAATACGTTATAGGTCCGTATGTGTTTATGTTACGTTGTGAATGTGAAAATGAACTGCCACCTCCTCTGTCAGCTCTAGCCACTGAACAGAAATAAACAGAGAAATCAGACCAATCACAAAAGCTGGTCAGTCTGACATCATACTGCCTGAGCTCATTACTATTCATTAGCTTGCCCAAGGAGTCCAACAGCCAGGCTCTCATTGGCTAGCTGTTAGTCAATCAGATTCACACAGTTTAGGTTGTTGAATATTAATGAGAACTGGCAGAAATCGAGCCAAGTCTTCCTGCAGGCTTTCTATACCGCGCTAGAATGGCTTGAAACAAGGTGACCAAGGCATTTTTTCCACAAAAAATGTTACAGAGTACACGGTAGAACTTCAGAAATCACCACAAAGTCATGAAATACGTGTGGCAGGGCACCTGACAGGGCACCTTTGAATAATTGTTCATTTCTAAATTTCTTATACCACACTGTAAATGACTGCATTGTGTGGGTTTAACAAGAAACAGCCTTTGACGAATATAAAAAGGGATTTTACGGTTTTACCGAAAGGTTTTTTGCGAAAGGTTTTTCCAAGAAAGAAACTAAGACTTATAGTGCCGACTGTATTTTAAAATAAAAGTACTTTTTCCACGCCAAGATGGGTGGCAAGCAGAGTAAACCACACATCCCAGAGGGACCAATAGTGGATATGATGACAAGGGGCAGGAATGTCTTAAATTGTTAAATTATAAGTCCTCTGGGAGGCCCGAGTTGGACTCAGTTAACTTAGTTTTATTTATTTTTTAATTGTTTCTAACTGCTCTTTAATGTTTTATGTAAAGCACTTTGAATTGCCCTGTTGCTGAAAATGTGCTCTACAAATAAAGCTGGATTGTGTGTGTGTGTGTGTCTGTGTCTGTGTGTGTGTGTTTGTCTTTGTGTGTGTCTTTGTGTGTGTGTCTGTGTGTGTTTCTAGGTCTGTGTGTGTCTGTCTGTGTCTGTGTGTGTGTGTGTGTGTGTCTGTTAGTGTGCATGTGTGTGTGTGTGTGTGTGTGTGTGTGTGTGTATGTCTTTGTGTGTCTTTGTGTGTGTGTCTGTGTGTCTGTGTGTGTTTCTAGGTCTGTGTGTGTGTGTGTGTCTGTCTGTGTGTGTGTGTGTGTGTCGGTGTGTGCGTGTGTGTGTCGGTGTGTGCGTGTGTACGTGTTAAACTGCACTATTTAACTCATCACTCCCGTCAGTATAAAACACGTTCATCATATGTGCGCGTGTTTGCGCGTGTGTCTCTGTGTATGTCTGTGTGCGTGTGTGTGTGTGTGTGTCTGTGTCTCTGTGTGCGTGTGTCTCTGTGTATGTGTCTGTGTGTGTGTGTGTCTGTCTGTGTGTGTCTCTGTGTGCGTTTGTCTCTGTGTTTGTTTTATCTCTCTCTCCTTCCAGATCCATCTCTCCATCTCTCCACCTTCCTCTCTCCCCCCTCTCTCTCTCCTCTCTGCAGCATCCCTCCTCCTGCTCGGCCAATCGCCTGCCGGGGTTCGTGATCACGTGACCAACAAGCCACCAATGGCTCTCCACATACACCAGGCACCGGCAAAAAGAGAGAGGGGCTGTGTCTCTCCTCCTCCTCCTCCTCCTCCTGTTCTCCTCTCCTCTGTGTGTCTCTGGATGCATGTGAAGGACCCCCGCTAACGAGCCACCGAGACACACGTTTTTTGGGCTTCTTTTTTCTTCTTTTTCCCGGAAGATCCGAGGCTCCGTGTTTAACTCCCTCTCTTCTCGTGAGGGATGAAATGAATGGCGAGACGATGGAGGGGAACCCGGCACAGCAGCAGCAGCAGCAGCATCAGCACCACCACCAGCAGCAGCAGCAGCAGCATGCCGGTAACGGCTCCCACCTCCTCCCTCCTCCCCCCACCATCGCGCCGGCGATCCCTCCCTACGTGAAGCTGGGTCTCACCATCGCCTACACCATCTTCTACTCGCTGCTCTTCGCCTTCGTGTACGCCCAGCTCTGGCTGGTGCTGCGGTACCGACACAAGCGCTTCAGCTACCAGACGGCCTTCCTGTTCCTGTGCCTGCTGTGGGCCGCGCTGCGAGCCCTCCTCTTCTCCTTCTACTTCAGGGACTGCGTGACCGCCAACGCGCTCGGCCCGTTCGCCTTCTGGCTGCTCTACTGCTTCCCCGTCTGCCTGCAGTTCTTCACGCTCAGCCTCATGAACCTCTACTGCGCACAGGTGAGAGGTGGTGGGGCGGCGGCGGTGGGTCACCCGGAGGGGACATGATTGGTGTCTCGTGCTTGTTTGATCATGAACAACAAAAACCATTGAACGACATATTTTTATTTTATTTTTTATTTGTAGTTTATTTAAATCGGGACAGATACAAAAAAAACTAAACAAAAAAAACATAGATTATTACAGAAATAACAATCCGATACCTGTATCACAGTGTTTGTAGCCGTGGCTAATTCGCAAAAACACCTGTCCCTAGGAGGGCTTTTAACAGTTCAAATAATAAAAAGGAGTCAGATTTTTACAGTGAATACAATAAAATGTCCAAAAAAAAACAGTTAACAGCAATAAAAATAAGTGTAGTAAATAAACACATTAACACATACACACAGCTATGTATATATTGCGGCCCGGTCTCACAGCAGTTCGTGTAAATGTGACGTTATTTGAATCTATTGATACGTGTTGACGGAGACGTTTTTGTCAGTTTTTACGTGGCGGACAACACGAAAATGTGAAGTAATGTCATCGCGGCGTATAAAACTTAAAAACTAATCCAACCGCCGCAGCAGGCTAAGACATGTGGGGTTGTACACTGAAGACGCGTCACGCTGAACCATCGCACCTGATGGGATGTCTCTATACACACACAGGCTTAGCAAGAAACATCACTTACTTGTATTGATGCATTTCATAAGCCGTGCAAAGATCCCTCAGACAGAGCAGTAATAGAAGATACCGACGGAGACGTTTCTCCGCATGCTCACCCTGCAGCCATCATCCCAACACCTGGTCAAACCCGCACAAGTGAACACACACACACACACACACTAATACAGTCACCACGCCGCCGGTGACACACACAGTAATCAACGACGTCAGTAAGCGCGTGCCCATGCACAATAGTGCAAAAAAAGGAGGAAAGATCATAAGACTAATCAAACCCGATGTGTGGCTCCTACAAATGTATTTCAATGGGAAGCATATTTTGTGGCCACAGCACGAAAATGGTAGGGAGTAATATAAAAAAGCCGAAAATCCGCGCAGGGAGGTTGGTCTGGGTTGGGGGATGGGTCAAACAACACGGGACTTTCACCCGGGCGAGCAGGGATGGCGTGGTGGTGGTGCTTTGTCCCGCGTGTTACTGTGGCCCGGCTTTTAACCCCGTGACGTCTGAATTTATTCACAATTATATAAAAAAAATGTATTATGTGTGTTTCTGGCTCCAAGCTGATGCTAAATTAAGTTGAGATTGTTAATTTGTCTATAGCATGTAGAATAGATATAAATTTAGGTATGATGCAAATTAGCGACAACAGGCATTCAGGGTAAAACTCTTTACAAAATGGTAAAATTAATAAAACACATTTTCCCATCTCAGATATGTAGATTTTATTCATGTCACAAAGTAATTGACAAAAAAATGAATCTTGACAACAGCAACAAAGAAAACACTCTCCTACTCCCTAACATTGACAGTAGTCTTTTTAGGGTTAGGGGTAAGGGTTAGGGGTCAGGTTTAGGGTTTAGGGGTCAGGGTTACAGTTTAGGGTTAGGGGTCAGGGTCAGGGTTAGGGTTTAGGGTTAGGGTCAGGTTTAATTTTGTTTACGTGAACTGGATGTAGTTCCCACTCCGACCGGTCCTACGAGAAACCAGTGCATCATAAAGGTTCCTAGGTATGTATCGAATGTAAACAAACATTGGGGGGATACACACACGCTACCTCGCCTGCAGTCGGATTGGAAGGGGTTTGATGCAGATTAGCGACAGTCGGCGGTAAGGGGTTAAGGCGCCCTTTCCCCGAGAAAATAACGTGACATTTACACGTAAAAAAATGAGAAGACCGTCTCCGTGAACACGTATCAATAGATTAAGAATAACGTGGACATTTACACGAACTGCTGTGAGACCGGGTTGCATATTGCTTGTTTTAGTTGTAGACTACCTTCTGATAAGTACACTAAGTCATGTTTTTGTAGTGCATTCAGGTTACAATACAAGGAGGATGTTGTTACGTGGTGGTAGCATATCAACCGACTGACAGTCTCTCTCTCTCAGGTTAGACGGAATCAAACGATGAGGGTCTCTCCGGTCTCTGGCAGAGGTGAAGCAGAGACCGGATGCATGAAGTCTGGGCCACAATGCTCTTTAGGGTGCTTTTTCAGATCCAAAGATGCAAGATTCAAACTGCTTTATTAACCCCACAAACGGGGAAAGTCACACTGTTGGCAGCAGCAGGGGACAAAATACAGGAACTAACGCGGTACAGATAACGTTCAAGTGGACTAAAGGCTCTGACACAGCAACCAGACGGCCGACCGTCGGCAGAATAGCCAGTCGGACTGATCGTTCGACCCGAGTTGGTCCAAAAAGTTCCTCAGAACACACCAAAGCAACGACGAATTGAGCGTACGTTCTGCGCATGCGCGAGACGTAATACGTCTCCATAACAGCAGGCGGCGCTAATCTGTACTGAAAACCGGCAGCTGATTGGACGAACGCGTCAGGTGTGGTCTGGCTTCTCCCGAATTTCAAAGCCAGACCACAATGGCGAATACGATCTCGTACTTTACGAAGATAGTTCACCGAAATGCGTTTCTGAAAACATTTGAAGAGAGAAATTTTAAGCGAGTTGCTGAATCTGTCTTCATTTCAGTTTATAAGATTTTCGTCAGATTTTGGGAGGTGTTAGTCCCGCTCGTCATTTCCGGTAATTGGTCAGACTAGACTAGCCAGACCTTCCTTTGCAGTGCTGTGGAGGAGGATCTGGTAATGCAAGATCTGAACCAAAATTACAGCTATAAAACCTCACCGGTTTGGACCAAACCGCGAACATTCGGTCCGACAGAAAGAGGCAATCTTGCCCTGGATCAAACTGAACCACGGTGCTGTTCGCTTCTACCGCGAAAGCATTTTTTGGATGGTTCAGATTTATGAATTAAAAAAATATACAGGAAGTTCTAGCAGGATATTGTCGTGTAATAAGAGAAGCGTAGCTCCTTTAAGCAGATTTTATTCCTACGTAGAGGAAGTTTTGGCACCACCCAAAAGAGGTTTTGGCCAGCACCAAACGGAAATCACTACTTCCAAAATTATAAGAATTTAGAGGGGAAAAAATAGCAATCAAATCTTCAGCGAATCAAACGAAAAGACAAGTGATGGCCGGGAGGGTACCTATGTTCCCACATAGGCCCTTAGTTCCCACATTTCTTCACATTTCTACGATTGTTTCCCCAAATTAGGCCCTATGTTACTGCATTTTACATTATTTTCCAAAATTAGGCCCTAAGTTCCCACATTTCACTTTTTTTTTTTTCAAAATCAGGCCCTATGTTCCCACATTTTACGATATTTCCCCCAAATTAGGCACCATGTTCCCACATTTCTACGATTTTTCTTTCCAAAATTAGGCCCTGTGTTCCCCCATTTCTACGATTTATTTTTTCCCAAATTAGGGCCTATGTTCCCACATTTCTACGATTTGTTTCCAAAATTAGGCCCTATGTTGTGAGAAAGAAATGTGGGAACATAGGACTGACCCCGCGATGGCCGACCCACCTGAGTCATTCAGACAATTTGAGCGGCTTTGTTTTGGGTTGAATTGGCAACAAACACAAAGATGCGACATCAAAACATCCCATTGTTCACTCTCCTCTTCGTCCATTCATCCCGGCGCAGCTGGCACATTCAGAAACAGACTCCAAAGTGAAGACGCACAACAGAAGTGAGCCTCTTTAGAGATGAGCTGAGATGACGCAGGTTCTTTCTTCCAACCAAACACCACGGTGTCTTGTTTCCGCAATGAGGACGGCAGCTTCGGTCAGAGGAAGTCAGAGGGACTGATCATTAAATGTCCTGCAAGACTGGAGGAAGTACTCAGATCCTTTACTGCAGAACAAGTACTGATAGACAGTGTAGCAGCCCTTGGATTCAAAAAGGGAATCTCGACTGAAGCGTAAGGTGTCTTTCATTTAGTTTGCCAGACCAGCATGAACATTCGTTCGATCCATCGTCACCTTAGCACCGCGAAAACTGTATTGAAAACATAGACACAAGAAACATTTCACACACGCGTTTAGGGTTGCACCATATTGACAAAAGGGGATATTGCGATATCGATATTAATTTCGATATTTTTAAACATATTTAAAATTGAAAAAAGTTACTGGAAAATGCATCAAAATAGATAAACAAATTGATTAAACAACTGACGGTCATATTGGAATGGTCCAACATGAATAAATAAATAAATAAGGACCACGTCTACAGAACAGGACATGTTTGACTGGTTGGACAGTATAACATATATAAGAGAACAGCAAAAAATATTGCATACCTTCAAAATATTGCGATATATTGCAATAACGATATTGAGTCGATATATCCCTACACGTGTTTTCACGGACACAACTTAGGATGACAACCATTAATTGCACAGCAAAATAGACCGTACATGCAAACATACAAACAACTTTCTGAATGAGAACACATTGTACCTCGCTGGCTCACCAAGGAATTCATGCAAAACAATATACAACAGTCCTTTTCTTCCATCATGAAACGGGCGTCAAGTTGTTAAAAGTTCATGAATGAAACACCAAATCACAGATAAAATCCTGTGGAATGCAGCCATCATTAATGGTTTAATACCAGGGTCTCTCCTAAGTGGAATGCAGCCATCATTAATGGTTTAATACCAGGGTCTCTCCTAAGTGGAATGCAGCCATCATTAATGGTTTAATGGTTTAAATACCAGGACCTCTCCTAAGTGGAATGCAGCCATCAGTAATGGTTTAATACCAGGGTCCCTACTAAGTGGAATGCAGCCATCAGTAATGGTTTAATACCAGGGTCTCTCCTAAGTGGAATGCAGCCATCAGTAATGGTTTAATACCAGGGTCTCTCCTAAGTGGAATGCAGCCATCAGTAATGGTTTAATACCAGGACCTCTCCTAAGTGGAATGCAGCCATCATTAATGGTTTAATACCAGGGTCTCTCCTAAGTGGAATGCAGCCATCAGTAATGGTTTAATACCAGGACCTCTCCTAAGTGGAATGCAGCCATCAGTAATGGTTTAATACCAGGGTCTCTCCTAAGAGGAATGCAGCCATCAGTAATGGTTTAATACCAGGGTCCCTACTAAGTGGAATGCAGCCATCAGTAATGGTTTAATACCAGGACCTCTCCTAAGTGGAATGCAGCCATCAGTAATGGTTTAATACCAGGGTCCCTACTAAGTGGAATGCAGCCATCAGTAATGGTTTAATACCAGGGTCCCTACTAAGTGGAATGCAGCCATCAGTAATGGTTTAATACCAGGGTCCCTACTAAGTGGAATGCAGCCATCAGTAATGGTTTAATACCAGGGTCTCTCCTAAGTGGAATGCAGCCATCAGTAATGGTTTAATACCAGGGTCTCTCCTAAGTGGAATGCAGCCATCAGTAATGGTTTAATACCAGGACCTCTCCTAAGTGGAATGCAGCCATCATTAATGGTTTAATACCAGGGTCTCTCCTAAGTGGAATGCAGCCATCAGTAATGGTTTAATACCAGGACCTCTCCTAAGTGGAATGCAGCCATCAGTAATGGTTTAATACCAGGGTCTCTCCTAAGAGGAATGCAGCCATCAGTAATGGTTTAATACCAGGGTCCCTACTAAGTGGAATGCAGCCATCAGTAATGGTTTAATACCAGGACCTCTCCTAAGTGGAATGCAGCCATCAGTAATGGTTTAATACCAGGGTCCCTACTAAGTGGAATGCAGCCATCAGTAATGGTTTAATACCAGGGTCCCTACTAAGTGGAATGCAGCCATCAGTAATGGTTTAATACCAGGGTCCCTCCTAAGTGGAATGCAGCCATCAGTAATGGTTTAATACCAGGGTCCCTCCTAAGTGGAATGCAGCCATCAGTAATGGATTAATACCAGGGTCTCTCCTAAGTGGAATGCAGCCATCAGTAATGGATTAATACCAGGGTCTCTCCTAAGTGGAATGCAGCCATCAGTAATGGATTAATACCAGGGTCTTTCCTAAGTGGAATGCAGCCATCAGTAATGGATTAATACCAGGGTCTCTCCTAAGTGGAATGCAGCCATCATTAATGGTTTAATACCAGGGTCTCTCCTAAGTGGAATGCAGCCATCATTAATGGTTTAATACCAGGGTCTCTCCTAAGTGGAATGCAGCCATCAGTAATGGTTTAATACCAGGACCTCTCCTAAGTGGAATGCAGCCATCAGTAATGGTTTAATACCAGGGTCCCTACTAAGTGGAATGCAGCCATCAGTAATGGTTTAATACCAGGGTCTCTCCTAAGTGGAATGCAGCCATCAGTAATGGTTTAATACCATGGTTTCCTAATGGAATGCAGCCATCAGTAATGGTTTAATACCAGGACCTCTCTAAGTGGAATGCAGCCATCATTAATGGTTTAATACCAGGGTCTCTCCTAAGTGGAATGCAGCCATCAGTAATGGTTTAATACCAGGACCTCTCCTAAGTGGAATGCAGCCATCAGTAATGGTTTAATACCAGGGTCTCTCCTAAGAGGAATGCAGCCATCAGTAATGGTTTAATACCAGGGTCCCTACTAAGTGGAATGCAGCCATCAGTAATGGTTTAATACCAGGACCTCTCCTAAGTGGAATGCAGCCATCAGTAATGGTTTAATACCA